>NW_027312828.1:0-25693 GCF_040954645.1 Diabrotica undecimpunctata
CGCGCTAATACATCAGAGTTAGTGCTTGGAATAGTTTTTTCCTGTGTTTTTTCCATTCTGTTGTTAAGATCATCCTCGATGTCTCCTTTGTTGTTTGATTACTGTTCCCTAAGTATTTTGTATGCATTTGTCTGTATTTTTTTGTTGGTCTATTATTACTTCTATTTGATCTTCCGTCCCTTGTTTCCTTGATATTTTTCATTATTTGAGTCTTCTCTTTGTTTACGTTTTAAGTTGTATTTGCTTGCTTCTAGGTTCCATTTCTCTAAGTTGTATTTCAGTTTTTTCTGCAGTTTCCGCAATTTAATACTATGTCGTCTGCAAATATACACATCTCACAGCATTTATCCATTTGCATTCTGTTCCAACCGATGCAGTATTTCTTGAATGTTTTCTTACATTCTTTCACTATCTCATCTATTACATTTATGAATAGTACTGGCTGAGACTTCCCCCTTGTCTAACTCCTTGGGTTGTTTCAAATGGTTCTGACTGTATATTTAACATTTTTACTGTATTTGTTGTTTTCAGTATATACTCTTTGTTGCTTCTATCAGTTCTTCACTTACTTGTTTCTTCTTTAGGCTTTCCCATATATCTTTTCTTTTGACTGAGTCGAATGCTTTTTCCATGTCTATAAAGCTCAGATGTATTTCTTTATTTTTTCTTTAAGGCTTTTTTCTATTACTTGTTGCATGGTGAATATATGGTCTTGTGTTTTGTGGTCCTTTTCCTGAATCCACTTTGTACATCCTCTAATTTATGTTCTATTTCTTTTCTAATTTTCCTTTCTATTATGGTTTCGTATACTTTTGCTGCTACACATAGTAGTGATATACCTTCTATAGTTCCTACAGTCTCTTGTGTTTTCCTTTCTTGTATACAGGTATAATTACTGCATTTGTCCATTCTCTGGGTATTACTTTTCTCTTCCATATTAGGTTATATATGTAAAACAATTTTTTCTTTTGCTTTTACTCCTATATATTTCATCATTTCTGGTGCAACTTCATCGCTTTCTTTCTGGTGCTTTTCCAGTCTTTATCTTTCTTATTTGCTTCTTCCAGTTCTTCTTTTTCTATAGTTTCTGGATTTTCCGTGTTTCTCATGGATATTCTCCTGTTGTGGCTTTCCTTCTCCATTGTATTCGCTTGATTTCCATTCAGTATCAGCTGAAAATGTTCCTTCCATCTTTCCATTATTGTCTTATCGTCGTTTATTATTGTTCCTTCCTTGTTCATATTTGTTTCAGTTTCGTTTCTTTGTTGCTTCTTAGGTTTTTCAGTGTTCTGTAAAATAATTTTACGTTTTCTGTGCTGTTTTCTTCCATTTTTTTCCCGAATTTTTCCCAACTTTTCTTTTTCTCTTTCTTAACTATCTCTTTATCTTTTGTTCTTTGTCTCTCTTAAAATTTTCATATTTTTGTTGTTTTGTCTTGGATGTATTCTTTCCATAAACTTAACTTAACCACTTAACTCAATTTTTTTAATTTCTACAATTTCGGCAGACATCCTTTTTTTTTCAGTTTTTATTGAGTAAGTAACTCTGGTTTGGCTTTTTACAGTAACAAGTTATTTTTCGTTGCATGCAAAGTTGAATTTATCACGTTAACATCTGATATTATTATAATTAGTAGTTAATGGCTGTATTTCATTTTTTTATATCCTGCGTGTCATTCTCCACAATATGTTATAGTAACTTCTAGTAAGTTAGCGTTATTGTATAGAATTAAATAGATCGAGTTTCTGAAATTGATTAACCCCCAATTTCGACAAAAGCTTTGTTGTAGAAAGTGTAGCTGACAGCGTATGCCACTTTGTTTAAATGAATTTCAAATTGCTATTGCTTTGTTTAATACATAAAATGTAATTTAATTCGAAATGAAATAATTGAAGCTTTTAAATTTTAATTTCCTTCTCTACTACAAGGGTGACTTTATGTGAAACTAGCTGAGTACGAAAACGCACGATTTTTGTTATTTTCTCATTTATTTTTCAATACTGTCTCATTTTCACTCAATACTAAATGATTCGCTACTTTTCCAATATTTTTATTCCAATTTGCGAAATTTTTATTTATGCAACGGCCTCCTTGGGGGTGGGTGCTTAGACTTGATGCAAAAAGAATATTTGATGAAATAATCTAGGACGTATTTTTATCAAACCGACGTTCAACGCTTCCAATAGCTGCATAGCACGTGTCAATATGCCTTAAAAATATGCCATAGAAGAGCAGAATAGAAGAGAATTTTTTATCTGTACTACACAGATATAACACATAAGCTCGATTTCTTATCAACCTATCGAGCAGGCTGGATTCAGAAAACATTTTAGTAACCATAGACCACTTGCACACCGTAAAACACTGATAGAAAAATGACACCGAGTATAATGTTCCAATTCATATGGCGTTCGTCGATTTCCATAAAGCATTCGATTCCATCGAATTATGGACAGTGCTTGAATCTCTAGAAATGCACGTATAGATTCAAGATATACTAACATAATTAAAAAACATATATGAAAATGCCACCATGCAGATAAAGCTGGACGAAAACACAAAAACTAATCCCATAAGACTACAACGGGAGTAAGACAAGAGACACCATCTCTCCCCAAACTATTTACCCTTGCTCTAGAAGACATTTTTAAGAAAACTAGAATGGAACAATAAGGGTATCAACGTCGACGGATCATACTTAAACCACTTGCGATTCGCAGATGACATAGTTTTAATAGCCGATAATATCGCAAGAACTAAATGATATGTTACAAACAAAAAAAATGCAGTTTCAGGAGCGGTAGGCTTAAAAATGAACTACAGCAAAACAAAAATACTGAGCCGAGACCAGACAAATATAACAATACAAAAATCATAACCATAGAAAATGTTGAACATTATGTATATCTAGGTCATGTATCAAACTAGGAAAATTAAATTACTATTTAACTGGGAATAAGCCCACAATTAAAGGTTAAAATACGTTTATTGACGTTTCAATTTCACTTCGGAAATCGTTCTCTCAAAATAGGTAGTATTTTGAGAACGATTTCCGAAGTGGAAAATTGAAACGTCAATAAACGTATTTTTAACCTTTAATTGTGGCTTATTCCCAGTTAAATAGTAATTAATTTAAAATGCCACAAGAAAATAGCTTCAGAACAATATTAGGAAAACTAAATCAAGATGCTGAAATTAAAAGAACACAACTGGCATGGGGCGCTTTCGGCAAATTAGCATATATCTTGAAAAACACACCTCCATTCCTGTAAACTTAAAGAAAAAGGTGTATAACACATGCATACTACCAGTTTGTTCTTACGGCTTGGAGACAGTAGCCCTTACCAAAAAATCTGCTAAAAAATTAGAAACAACGCAAAGAGCAATGGAACGAATCATGCTTGGAATATCACTAAAAGACAAGATTAGAAACACCGAGATAAAAACGTAGAACGAAGATTAGGGATATTGTGGAAGAAATTGCAAAAATGAAATGGCGCTGGGCAGGTCCCCTAGCCCGATATAATGACAAACAGGTGGACACGAGAATTCTAGAATGGAGACCAAGGACGACAACAAGAAGCATGGGAAGACCCTCAAAAAAGATGGGTAGATGACATAAGAACAGTGGCAGGCAAACAGTGGATTAGATTGGCGCAAGATAGAGAAAGATGGAAGCAATTGGGAGAGATCTACATTCAGGAGTGGATGGAAAATGGTTGACAAAGAAGAAGACACAGATATTATCCAAAGACGCTGCATTGGTATTCTTCATTGAGTAGGTGGGGTGGTTTAGTTCTTACCTTGTAAAAAATGATTTGAAGCAAGTTTTTTCAAATTTGTGACTTCTAAAATCATTTTTGACAATGTGTGGTCTTGAGCTCGAATATAATTGAACGCATCATTAGGTTTACTTTTCTCGGTGAAACTTAAATGAGAAATGGGATAGTGGTGAAGAAGTAAAAGGGAGGATAGGCTGTGCCAAAACAAAATTTTTTAAATTTAAGAATCTTTATAGACATTTAACATTCAGTGCCAGAATACGTGTTTTCAAATGTTATAATGCGGCCTATATGAAGTGTAAAATTGGTGACGTTGAAAGTGAAGACTTTAAATAGGATCAAAGCATTCGAGCTGGTACCTTTCTTCGGCTGATACATATTCCGTGAACTACTCACACCTTACAAATGGACGTTTTGAGATGGAGTGATGTAGAAACACAATTTTTGAATACGGTAAAACATCGTAAAATATTTTACCGGGAACATTACATTATTAAATTTGTCATTACGATTAAATAACCGACATAACATACAAAGAGGTGTGCGACTGGAATGTATACTGTCCCCATTATTATTTAATATATATTTAGGGCACATTATGAACCTAGCGCTAACTGATATAGAAAAGAGAATTAAATTATAAATGGGGAACGACTTATCAACATAAGATAGGCTGGTGACAGTGTCTTAGTTTTACGCTCTCAGTTACTTATACAAGTTCCTGTTCCACCAACACTTTTACCGGGCGTAACGTAAAATTTAACATTTTGTTTTTGCAATTGTATTTTTTATTTTAGTTTGTTTTTGCCGTTTGATGATTTCATAAGTTGCGGTTTTAAAACAGACGTTAAATGGTATATTTTTTCCGGTATAAGATACCATAAATATATTAAGATAACTTATTGATAATATAACGAATGGTATAAGATAACATAACTGCTGCAGACGGAGTAAAAATGGGCCGTATTGATCGGGATAAACGTCCTTAAAGGATGAGGCACACCAATAAGATTAGATAACTCAATTTTTTTAGAATTACTGAAAGGTATTTCTATTGATTTGTACATTATAGTTTGCAGCATTGTCAATTGTGACGACATATCCTATAGGCAAATTGGGGATTAACTGTTCTTTCAACCATTTTTTTAATTTCTTAGACGATAGAACGAGTTTCAGAATTATAACTATTTAGGGGCAAACATTAATGAAACAAACGATTACACCAAAGAAATTAGAGTTGAATAGAAAAGGCTAGAAGTGCATTTAATAATATGAAACAAATATTATGTTGTAGAGACCTCAGCCTAAATCTTAGAGAACGAGTATTAAAGTGTTATGTATTTTCTGCTCTTTTGTATGGTGTGGAGACATGGACTTTAAATAAACAATGTCTCAATAAATTGGAAGCTGTTGAAATGTGGACATATTGAAGAATGCTGAGAATCTCCTGGCCAGACAGAATAACCAACGAAGAAGTACTAAGATGAATAGAGAACAGCAGGGAGATACTGGATTCCATCAAAATAAGAAAAACTACAATGTCTGGGTCCTATAACACGTGGTGACAGATATGAATTCCTAAAACTAATATGCAGGGAAAGATCAAGGAAAGCGCAGCATAGGTAGAAGAAGAATGTCCTGGCTGAGAAACCTCAGAGAATGGTTTGGATGCAGCTCAACTGAACTCTTTCGGGCTGTAGTGTCAAAAGTTAGAATAGCAGTGATGATTGCCAAATTTTCGTCGCGGAGATGGCACGTAAAGAAGAAGAAGTCAAAATAATAATCTTACCGAATTGCACCTAATGTAAAATTCAAAAGGACATTCGGTATGGAACCAATTTCACTTTTATTTTTCCTTTGAATAGTTGTACAACTACTCTTATGACAGTTACTCAACAGGATACTTGTTTGGTATCTTGTCATTTTGTGGCTAGAGTTTGGAACTCATTTGTTAGAAATACAGAGTTCCCCTTGTTCATTTTACTTTTTATAAAAACTCCTTAGGCATGTTCCGTCTCATTTGTAATGGCTGTACCAAACTGCAGCGAATTTAATAGTGTCCACTAGACGTACAGAGGTAAAAAACCTGTTAAAAGCCACAACAACATTATCAATACGTATCGATTTCACATAGCGTTTAACTACTCTTTCACCTAAGTTTCCATCAACCTTGTTCAACTTCCTTTCCAGAGTAAACGTTAAAATTATATGTGTATCCTGTCTTAGAATCACACCTGCACCATAGTTTTATACCCCTTATTACTGGTTTTAGAGGTACGTATTGTTTTAGGGCCGACCGACCGTTGAACTTCACCATACTCTCGTCGATTGATCGTCTAGTACTGTCGGTTCGATAGTTCTGAAATGTGAACTTGAACAAGAGAGCAGTTCTTACATAATATATCTTTACTGCAATCTTCGGGTTTCTTTGGGCCATTGAAGTAAAGTTTGGAGAGAATGAATAAGCATCTGTTTTTATGATATTGCAGTACTTATCGTTTTATTTCGACAGATGGATGCGAAGACCAATAATGTCTCAGTTATGCACTCTGTTGTAGCACATTATTAGAGTACAACCAATAGTAATCGTTACTTCACCACAGCAGTAAGCGTTTCAGACTTTTCTTCCTTGCGATTATAACATTTAAATTACTCTCGTTTGTACAATCCGCAATAAAAAATAAAAAAACTTCGAGGGAATACTTTCAAGAAAATTTCTAGACGTGACGAATTCATATTAAAATTCATCAACTACACAAGGTTATTTCAGGAGGAACAGCAAATCTGGGGTTTATGATCAGCTGCGACTGATGTTCATACCATAGGGAGTTTTCTCTCCTTTTTTTTATATGATAATGGCTTTCATTACCTTCAATTAAATCTTCCCCATCTGGCAAGCAATGTATTTTTCGTCTTCCTTCATTTTCGGGAGAATCAAATGAAGACGTATTTGATCCATCTGATGAGCGAGTGTGTTCTTCATTGTCAGGACAATCATTTGATGCCATATACGACTCATCAGAAGAATGAACACTTTGGAGTGTAATGAGTCTTCTTCGTCGTCTTCTGAAGATATATTAGATTCTGCAATCTATGTCATCGCATGAAGATATGTCGCTTATATTATCAGCCAGTTTTTGCAATTCCTTTTGAGTAAGCTTTCTTTTTCTTGACATGCTGAAAAAAACCAATGGGATATAAAAGTCACGTCCAACAAACCCAGTGGGACACATAAATCCCATGTGATTTCTGATGTAAGTTCGTCAATTTACAAAAGTAAACGAATCTCAAATTAATGTGTAGAATAATTACATACACTAAACAACAAACTTACCTTACGATTGTGTTGAAAACAAGTTGTTTTAACTGTAAAAACGTAGAAAAGTAAGAACCACGTGTTAATGATACAACGAGTTGTTCTTTGGGTGAAATCTCATCCATTATTGCATTTTCACATGGTGATAAACATTATTTTAATAAAATTAACAGTTCATCAAAAGATGCTATATTCATTCGAAAATATTTAAAAAACTTTTGAGGGTATTTTCTCTATTTGGGGTACAGAGTCACTAGTGCACCCACCATCACTTTTGTCGTTTTTGCCTTGCTCTGAATCTATGGTGTAACAACCAAATACATTCTAACTCCATAACGTTACTGGCTGTCGACATTCTCATAAACCGCGGCATTAAGCGCGGTCGTGTGTACGATACCACTTTTTTCTAACGTGCCGCGGCGTCTAACGCCCTCATATGTACAGGCCCTAATCAGTTTTTTATATTTTCTAAATGACTATATAATTACGGTAAAAATGAAACAATTTTTGTAAAAGCAAATTTCATTTATTGTTTAAATGAGTAATGCATTTCAAACCACAGATACTGTAGTATTTTTATTAAATCTAATTTATTGTCTTTATTTATTATTAAAATGTTCTAACTCTTAGTCTATTTAATCTTTATTTCCACTTATTCTAATTTATTACAGTCTTCTACACTTATTCTAATTCATTAAAAACACAATAATTTATATTAATTTATTATACAACTTATTCGATACAATTTACTTTCGACTAAATGTTCTCAGCAAAGTTCCCTCTTTAAATATAAAATTTCGTTATTCGAGAATTTCGGCGATTCCCTTCGAAGAGACGAGAAGGTCACTCATACTGGTTTTGTTCGGCCTGCTTCTGGAAATTTCGAATCGTGGGTGACTCATCAGAATTCAGGTTGGCAAACAGGTCTTTCAACTGAGCGGCGAAATTACTAGAATAGAATAGAATTAGAAATAATATATTTACAGTTTTATGCGTCATAATATTTATCGTAACAATACCTTAACAAATAACGTATATATTTTTAAAATTCATTTTGGATGTGTTCCTGTATATATAAATCTGAGGGGAAAAAAATATATCTGCTTCTGATATCTACGTCTATGGTAATATAGGAAAACCTTTTTTGCCGCTGTTTAATGTGTGTTTAGGCAGTTAATCAATATGCAAAATATAATAAAAAAATATTAGATGGTATAGAAGTCAGGATTAAAAATAATTTCTAGATGATTATATTAAACCCTCTGTAGCTAAATAAATATTTTAGCTTATAAAGGTGAAACCCTCTTATTTTTACCAAGGAATTTTCAGATAAATTATGTACATATAGTAACGAACCACATCGTATAAATAAAGCCTTCCTACCAACTTATGCTGCTCTCTCCATCATCCACGTTCCCGAAATATTGAATTTGACGTTTTCAGAAACATAAAGTATGTATGGAATAAGCTTTACAATAAAGAAAAACGACTAGCCATCGCAACTCCTAAAGGACCATAAAGGTTCCGACATCATTGAAGGGGTTGGAGAATTTATCCAGTTTTTCTTTTTTTATGCTTTCCCGCTAAACTTTTTTTTTATATGGACACATCGATTTTTGTTATATACTTCCATAAAATAGAATCCTTCCAGAATTTACGCCGGCTTTGGGATTTTAATGGGATTTTTCATGACATCAAAATGTGGTTAACCGAACCAGAGGTAATAAAGAGTCATGACAAGGAGCATTAAGCCGAAAATGTACTTTGAGATTTTGGAATTAACGTATATTTTGTGTAATAATCTGTTATTTTTTAAAAAAGTGTAGGTATCAAAGCTTCTTTATGAACTAATCAAAATAACGGAAAAGTTGTTTCAGTTTGAGATTGTCTAATATTATCATCTATTCTACCCAGTCTGGTTAAAAAAAGGTCGAAAAATTTTTCACAGATATTTGAAGCTTTTAAGACATAGGTGGGGGTTACTACATGACGAATAGATGAAAAAGTCCTCGTATTTTTACCGTGCGTTTTTTTTAAACAATAATTTATGGTCATCATTTGAATTTTTGTCTATAAGTTTTTTCCCTTATATTTTACATAAACCATATTTATATCATTTTCTTATATCAAGAATATCTTTATTTTCCCGTTTTTTAAATTAAAATTTATAAATAATTTACGGAGATATTTGCAAAAAAGCAGTTTTTTGCACTAATTTATTAATTTTTTTACCTTGTTTAATTCATAAACAAAATAAAATGTTATTAATACATTTAAACATCGAGGAATTACCGTCTTTTAAATTTTAAAATTAATTTTAAATAAATCGAAAAACAAAACGGAACTGAAACAGTTATCTCCTCCACTTTTCTATGTCGATCTTTCGAAAGTATCTTCGTTTCGAAGGGCTGTAAGTTTCGAAAAATTTGATGAATTTTATTGCTATGTTTTAATATAAAGTTTAGATTATTATTCAAAATTTGTTCAAATTTTACTTCTTAATGTTGTAACATTTTTTTTATAGTTAATATATTAAATTATTTCTAATCCTTTGACCCCGTTGCTGAGACGCCGATGGCCGTATTTGCAAATAATATATACGCGGTTAGTCGGTTGACCATTAGGAAATTTTATTGAAAATTACCGAAATATTACGGAAAAATCTACCTACTTATTTAAAAACGACGGTTTAGGTAATCCTCGGTTAATTCCTTCCGGCTTTAAGGCCGGGTTCCTTTATGATAAATTTGTTAAATATCGCCGAAGGCACGTTTTCGTAATTTTTCTGAAGAGAACGTAATTCCGGGGATTTTATATTTCATCACGTTCCTAGCTAGAAGGGTACCGTTAGTTTCGATATCGTTAGAATCTTTTTGTCTTCTTAGAAATAGATACAGGCTGATCGTCATTTTCCCCACCTTTTTCTTGGGTAGTTTGGTAAAATGTTAGAGGAACCAACTTACTTCCCGGTGGGCATTCGTCGAATAAAGACGCTTCGTTCACATTATCGTCTCTGTGTCGCTTTATCTGTGCATTTTCTTTCTAAGTGTGTATACACTCACTCACTTTTAACAACATGTACATTTTTTGCTAATTTCAATTTTTTGTAAAGGGTTGTACCCTAATATTTTGGTGGCTCAGGCATGTTAACCTGCTTTTTAACCTAATGATGGAATTATTATTCCGAAAACGTTTGTGTTTTTTGATGTAGCCCTTTTAAGGGTTTTTAAATATACCTACATACAAAAGATTAAACTTTTTTTTGTTTAATTATTATTTATGTTTTACGAGGTAGCCAAGTTTATGTTCCTAAATAAACGACAACAATCTTATGATAATTAGGGCGTTATGGTTTTTTACCATGTTTTATTTAAGCTATGAATCAAACAAAAATGTTCCTTTTTTTGTAAATCATTCCGCGACCCCCTCAGTTTTTTAAGGCGACCCCCTAGGGGGTCGCGACCCACACTTTGGGAACCACTGCAATACATGATTGAAGGAAAAGGTGTTGTAGGATTGTGTTTTCCACTCTCGATGGACGTGCTGTGTTTTTGCCGAGGCACTACAGCTCTTTGATGGTATTTTTATCGAAAGGGCAGTGAACGGTCTATTAATGTCCTCTACACAATAAATGGAATTGTTGACTGTATATCGTACTTTGTACTTAGGTTTAGGTTGCTTTTAAATTGCTAATCAAGATTGGTTCTAGGATTCATTCAGGGAGAGAGTCCGTAATACTGGAACGTTTTTGGTAATGAAGTCTTGGAATAATACCTGATAATCTTGTTTATACTATAGCGTCTATTGGGGCTGAGACGCTATAATATTATTTATCCAACATCATTATTTTTCCAACGTATTAATAGTATTTTTCGTATAAATAATATGATCAACAATATAAAGCTCTTTTTGGGACTCTAAGGAGGTGATAGAAAAGTCTCACCCATTAAAGAAGGAAGAGAGCATAACAGTATCAATCGACGTAAGAAGAGGGAATACGAACAGAACACTCTCAATGAGATATACAGTTTATTCGATAAAAATGAAACGAGGAAAACTACAAATCCTTAAATAACAGGCCGTCGAGAATTTAAACCATGTGAGACACTAAAGGTGAAATTCTACATGACAAAAATTCTTAGAAAGATTTTTGGGGCCGTAAATGAAAATGGGCTATGGCGTCGTAGATACAACTTTGAACTATATCAGTTATACACCGATCCAGATATATGTGAGGTGCTGGACACATTGCTAGGAAGTCAGATCACGAATACAAGAGGAGATTAACATTTTCAATACCAGATAGCACAAGAACTAGAGGACGAGCACGAAAGAGATGGATTGATGATGTGGAAGAAGACCTACAGATTATAAAGGTCAGAAGATGGAGGAAGTTGCCAGGGATCGACAGGAGTGGTGACTTCTCTGTGAGCAGGCAAAGATCCACAACGGATTGTCGAGTCACTTATGATGATAATGATCATGAGGTCTATTCATACTATCTATTTTTTCTCTATACCTATATAATTCTGTATGGTACAAAAAACCGTGTTTAAAATGTACCCGTATTATACATTCTTGTAACAATTCTTCGGTTAGACCGAGAAATAGTACAGATTAGACGGAGGATATTATATTTGTAATTAATAACGTGATCAACCGAATTAAATGTATAGAACAACAAATCTAGAACAAAATAAAAGTGATAAAATCTAATCAAATCCACAATAAGATGGCAATAGCGTCAGCTGTGAAATATTGTGGGACATTAACGAGATTATTTTAGATCGTTATTTGCTCGGCATCGTATGTCGTTAAATATATTGAATTGCGATATGGGAATATATACCTAACCGTTGTTTTAATTATAAAACTTTAGTGGTTTGTATATTTGACTAGTTAGACACGTAATACGTATTTGAATATTATTTTTTATAGACCGGATTATTTTTATTACATTTGCGATAACGTAGTTTCATCTACGAGGGTACGATAGAAAGTTCTCGGCCTAATAGGGGAAAAAATAGTTTACTCACAATGGGTTAAATGTTAAATGATTGATTTATAACCTTTAATGAACTCGACAAGGGGACTTATTACATACTTTCTTTACTTGAAAATGTCGTCCAAATTATAATAAAGATACAATTATTATTTAAACTTAATTATTGTTATATGTAGGATATAAATACCTAAGGAACTCATTTCAGTCTGGTGTCTATAACTTACATCAGAGTTTCGCATCCCGTAAAGCTACAACGATGTCCGATTGTAATATGATTACTTCTCTGGTAATATTATAATATTGACATTTCCGTAAGATTTATCCCACATAGAAATAGTCCCCTTGACGAAAAGAAGAAGTATTAAAATTCTAAAAATATTCGAGATGTCATCGAAAAATCTCGAATTGTCTAGTGATGTCTGGAACGTCAGAAAATGTATATAAACATAGGTAGTTGACATTTCAAATAACAGCAGTAATTGAGCATTTGAAGTTTATGTTTAGTATTGTGTTAAAGTATTATTAAACAAGGTTGGTGTATGAATAAATTAATTTATAAGAAGTGTAAGCACACAAACATAGTGGAAGCAGATTTCCGTTTACCGGCAATCAGCGCCGAACCACGCCTATGAAGCTTTAAAATGAATGCATGTTTTTAAATTTAAAAGTACACAGTTAAAGTAGGTCTGCGCCGGAAACCTGCTTTAAGATCGACTTATACATATCCTTGCCGTGTCCTCTTCCTTAGGGACACAATAGAGAGAGGAAAACATTATTATATATTTTTGTGTAAAATAGTTGAAAATATGGCGGGTTGGATAGAAGATCTCACCGTGTTTACATTATGACTTGTTAAAGAGGAAGGAGCAAGAGCAGAAAAGACGAAAACAAAGAGAATTTAAAATATACAGAAAATTATTGGACGATAAAACAAAATTTCACGAATGTCGCAGTACTTCTTTTTCTTTTTTCTTTAATACATACAAAAAACATAAAATACTAACCGCACAACATCTCCTAATTGTTTATTGTTTTATTGTTTACAAGCACTCGCGTTCACAAAACAATAAAATCGAGTTTATACAAGTCCGTGGGTCCGTTTTCATTTCCGTGCATCGTGCATCGCAGTGCCGAAAACAAAAAATATCGTTTTTTTTTTCAACAATTTCAGGCCGGGCACGGATGTGTCCCGTCCGGAAAACGCTCAATGTACAATAATATACTCACAAGAGTACATTATTGTTTTTAAGAAAGATACTTCGCAGAATATTTGGTGGAAAAGTAGTAGAAGGAGAATGGAGAAGACGAACTAATGCAGAGTGTATCAGTTGTATGCTAACCCTACAATAACAAATGTGGTGAAAAAACGTAGACTAGAATGGCTCGGCCATCTAGAAAGAATGCAAAGTAATAAGACTAGTCAAGAATATTGCTTGGAGAGTACCTGAGGGGCAAAAAAAGAGAGGAAGACCAAGAAAGAAATGGAGAGATGCAGTGATGGAAGATGTCAGAGAGATGGGAATCAGAGATTGGAAGCTGTTAGCTAAGAATAGAAAACGATGGAAATTATCCATCCAGCAATGGGCCTAAAAGGCCTGTTAACGCTGTACATACATACTCACAAGAGTACATTATTGTTTTTTTTTTTTTGCCGGGCACTTTCATGACTGGGAACGGACACGGCACGGATATGTATAAATCGACCTTTATCCAGTGCAGTGGTCTCGTTTTTACCGGAATGACAATTAATTTATCGTCTTTTAGTACGCGCTGGTTTAGTGATTGTACCATCGATAAGGAGACACTTGTTGCTGCTGTTTTTGAAAGACCTGTTTTGGGACAAGAGGGAGAAATTGCATTGCAAAACTATTGCTAAATATAGTTAAAAGTCTCGTTAAAGTCATTTCGCATTCATCATTATCTTTTTTTTTAATTTTGAAATATATGATGATAATCTTCATAAATTATTCTTTCCGCGTTTAAGATAATGTATACCATTTCTTTTTCTTTTCAGTTTAATCAAAACAGAATCCAAAGCAATCATATATCGTCATCAGAAGACAGCATTTTACGAGAAGTTGTTAACGCAACTGACGAATTTAAAGGATTTTTTCTCGCTTTTATAGGTATTTACTCTGTTTATGGCGGGGATTATTAACTTCATCATCATCATCAAGAATATATCTATCATCATATATATCCCCATCTAGTATATAGACACAAGACAACAGGACAGATCGGTGCTGATTACCGGTAAGCTGAAATCTGCTTTCACTCTGTTTGTACGCTAACATTGGTGACAACGGTGGGGATCAAAGAAATATTAAGTAATTGCTGATGGTAAATACAGGATCTACTGATTTTAATAAAGAAATGGATACTCCCGGATCCCCGCATGGTTTTTAAAAATGAAAGAAGATGAAGAGCTGAAGGAGAAGGGTAGAGAAAAAGAGGATGAGAAAAAGAAGGAGAGGCGTAGAAAGTATTATAAATAGTTCATTTCAAATTCTCAAAGACAGATAGTTGAGTTAGGGAAAAAAATTAGTACCCAATCTTCTTTATCTAATATTGGTTCAGTAACTAATGTCGAATCTGAACAAACAGTAGCATCATCTTCCATAGTTGAACCAGGCATAATTAAAGCTACAAAATTTTAAAACCACCCCACATTCGATGGACAAACAGCATGGAAAACTTATTGTTTTCAATTCGAAGCTGCAGCTAGAGCAAATGGCTAAACTGAGAAAGAAATGTCAGCTTCATTGTGGTAGACTTGTCGCTTCCAGACAGACAGCATTCTTGTCAATTTGTTCCCCATGATGTACCCAGAAAACTCGAAATGAAAACACAAACACAATGAAGAATCGTACATTTGCAAAACAATTGCAGAAGCCGATCCCAAACAAGGACAAAAGAATTCGAGAATGATGTCAGAAGGTCGCCTAGATCGCCATCCAGAAGCCTGTCACATAGTCCTACCAGAATATTAGTAGAGATATGTCTCTATGAAGTCGATTTCCATCAACTGACCACAGAAAGGAAAAAGATACTCTGGAACCTGAAGTTGCTCATTTGAAGGAACAACTAGCGATTAGTAAAAATGAAATAGAAAAGTTAAGAGAACAGGTGTCAAATTTGCAGAATGTGTTAAATGAACAATTATAAGAATTCCAAGATGCTTTGAACGAATTACAGTGTCAGCTTGAAGAAAAAGAGAAATAACCGAAGAAGCAAGGTAACCACAGTTAAATAGGAAAGCGATAATGATCAGACTTTCCTGGAAAACTTAAAAAGAGTCAAAAGAAAGATAATTATTTAGAAGTCATAAGAGAATGGCTTAAAAATGAAGTAAGACCTTTTTGGCAGGAAATAACCAAATACAGTGGAACCAAAAAGACATATTGAGCTCACTGGGAATCTCTGTATCTTCCAATGTTCAGAAATGGAAAAGTCCTGATAGAGTACGTAAAATTCAACAAGTGGTACTGCCAAAATCACACATTAAAACTGTGTTGCAAGAACTACATAGCAGACTTACTGGAGGACATTTTCTAGTCAAAAAAACACTGGTCAGAGTTCGATACAGACGTTTGACGCGTTGTCTAATGATACCGAATGCTTTTTATTTAGGTATATGTATGTACCGATTCAATCCGCGAATAAAGAAATCTTAGGCCTCGAATATAGGAATTGATCGCATTTTTTATATCCGCTAAGTGAAAACGCGAATGAAGAAATCGCGAATAAGGAGTTTTTACTGTACTCACATGTGGCCTATATCTACTATACTAAGTTATTATTACTATAACTAATAATGGTTTTCAAATATACAAAAATGTTGCCAAATATAATCTAATATTATTTTTTAATACATTGTGTTCATTTTGTATTCATTTTAAACAATTTTATAGAACGCCACTGCTTTGTTAGGTTGGGTTAATAGTTTCGAGAAATTTTCGCCACTGCATTTGAAACCAGCAATATACATATATTATATACATATATTTGAAACCAGAAATATATATATATATATATATAATATATATAGATATATATATACACGATGTGTCACTAAGAATTGGGTATATGGTAACTGGAGAAACTTGAGCACAAAATACGAAGATTTAACCTAAAACATTTAAATGTAGGAAAAGAACATCTGGGAAAAAAAACAAGAGGTAAAAAATAAAGAATGGATGACTGATGGCATTCTGCAGATGATGGACCAAAGAAGATTAATGAAAAACAGAAATTCGATTATATAAATATCCACCGAAAGATTCGAGAAGCCATCTGGTCAATACAAGAGGAGAAACACACACCTCCTCATAAACAAAGACGGGGAACCTGGCGATGACAGTTAAGGAGAAGTTGGTGACCTGGAAATGTATCATCGAAGAACTTTTCTGGGACTACCGAGGTAACCTTCCAGAAATAAATTGCATGACAGGGCCGGTCAATACTAGAAAGCGAGGTGAAAGCAGCTTTAAAACAGTCTAAGAATAGTAAGGCCACAGGTCCGACGAAATACCCGTTGAACTTATTAAGGTGATGAGTGAAGTGAGCACGAAGGAGTTAACTGTGGGTAGCAAGGAAGATCTGTGGGTAGCAAGTTCTGCACTGGAGTAAAATAGTATGAAGTCTTCTTTTTAATATTCTGAAAACTGAAAAATGACTTATTCCAGTTATTGCTGAATAAACGTCTGGTACATAACTGAGGATCATTAGCAATTCTTACTAACACATCATCTTGCCGATTCACTGTAATTATTTTTGATGTCCTAGATCTCGCTTTGGCGGAATTGACCACCTGCGAAATTCTGTTAACCGGTCGTAAATATTTTTAAAAAGTCCTTTAATGGGGTTGTCGTCTGTTAGGATATAATTGTAGATAATTTTGAGCAGCAGCACGCCCTGTATAATTTGTCTTGTGCATAAACACAAACCATATCCAATTACGCATTTGAAAAATTATTATGACGTGTGTGATGTCCTCTCCTGGAGTCACTATCCGGGTAGCTTTTAGACAGTCAGAGACAGAGTTCAAAATAAAAATAAAACTTTATTGTCTTCCTTAAATTAAATTGACAAAAATCTTATGTACATATTTTACAATTTGGTTTAGTCTTCTCAGTACCTGGCCTATTTATTCAAATAAAGTTTGACCTTGTCATATGAAATTAGTCTTATCGGCAAGCGATGTGTGTATTTGAAATTTTACGGGAACGTTGTATCGATTCAATAACAGCGGGACGATAGGTACAAAGAAAGGAAAGGAACTCAACACGTCCCTTAAGTGAATTCGGGTTAATAGGACACTCCTCGACAGTCTCACACGACTGCTTCAGAGTACGGGTAGTGAAGAGCTCAACATGCGCTTCGGGTAACGGCGGTATGGGACGGAACAACTTGTGAACTCAACACGTCCACAAGCCGGGGTAGGGAAGAAGAGAACCTTCAGTCAACACCTGTCGATTCTCTCTCTATGAGGAAATGTTGCGGTTTATATAGCGGAGCTTGGTAATTAGTTTTTGCCCTTTCTACTGTCGATACATTCCTACTTCATGGGTTGGTTCGCGCGCACGCTGGTTTAACGGTGATGGCTTGGACTCATCGTTACACGTGACATTTTCACAAAAAACTACTATTCCATTAAGTTATTGTCGGGACGTCATTTAATTTAATATTTATAATATACTGATAATATGATTATAATGTAAATCGATGAAGCGGATGTTAAGAGATTGGTTTTTAACGTCAAAGATTAAAATATATACGCCTTTGTTTTCTTCAGTATAAAAATAATACACTGTTATTATTTTTTACAAGTTCCTTTTATGTTTGAAATTACCACTATAACTGAACGTATCCCTAGCCATATTGGTAGAAACTTTCATATCGAGGTCTGTCCTCATTGACCCACGTCGTTAGTATAGTGTGTTAAGGGAGCAATCTGCAGCTATTCCCGGATTAAGTTGCGTTCAGGGACGTTAAAGTGTGTAAATGTGACTCAAGACAACGAATCTGTGTGATGGAATTTGAAGAGAAAGGCAAGGGAGTGTGATTAAACTTGAAAGAGATATTAAACTCTTTGGTTTACCGCAAAATTTTGTCTCGCAAAATGCGCAATTATGGAACCGGAGTTTCTGTACCTATTGCGATGTAAAGTTGGAAAGTTTTACTGTTACAAGCACTGCTAATAATATTGTTCTGAAGTTTATTTCCTTGTGGCGTTTAAATATTGGTTTACCATGCCAATGAATTGTTTGCCAATTTTCATTTTTCAAAATGTATTTGAAAACTTTTTTCGATCTGAAAGCCGGATCATTATATTCTTTAATACATTAATTTCCTGGCGAAAACTTACGTTCATCGCAATCGTTGATAGATTACAGAGTAATAAATCAATGAAAAAGCTTGTTAGGAGCATGTCCCAAATTAATTGGAAAAATCTTGAGTTTTATTAATAATTCATCACAAGTGGTTCAAATTGGGACGTAGTTATTGTTAACAGTGAATTGAACTGTTCCTCCGTCAATCTATTTCGAGTACATATATTTGCGTAGTTTTCCAAGTTTTCGTAAACACACAATCCATATACTTACGAGTTACCGCGTGAAATTGTTCGTATGTTTTCGACAATTCAAAGAATTTTTATTGGAAATGGAGAGATCTTCTGCTTCATGACAAGGTACATTACTTATAAAGAGGGAACGTTTTAAAACGTTTCGCGTCCTTTTTCCGAAAATTAAGCATTTCTCCTTGAGAAGGTCGTTCACTATCCAGTACTAATAGACGATCAGTGGTGTCGTTACGTCTCATCCAAATCAGCTTAATCGTTAAACTACAAGGGAAAGGAAACTTAATTTTTTCTATGCTAGAAGAAGTAATATCATTCGAAAACAAATTTATCCATTTTGCTCAGGGTTTTGAAAGTGAAACATTGTTTCACTTTTCGAGCCTGTTGAATGCATCGCCAAGAAAATAATTCTTCTATTGATAAACACCATCTTAAAACATTAATTTTATTAGAGGTATTAATCTGCCAATGAACAAGCAGAATTGCTTATAAAGAGGAAGAAGAAATTTAGTTTTTATTTAGTGTAATAAAAGTTTATTAAAGAAGCTGCTTTGGCTCCCTATTTTTTTTACACTGTTGTAATGTGTGTATTTGGCTATTAGGCTAATGACTTTGCATCACTCGCCATGTTATATAGTTTTATATAAATGTTTTACATTTCGTACACATCTTATTTAAATACGAACATATACGATAAACACCACGAATAAACACATTTCATAAAATTCTCACGTAAGAAAAAGGTTGAAACTACTTTTATAGACAATCGTTTGAGATGAAAAACAATACAAACGTATAAAAGTAAACAGTGGCCTTACAATTTACTCCAAGATCTCATCATAATAAGATAAAGACTTTTACAGATTGTTAATGTCAATCAATTGTAATTACTCGTATTGAACAGATATATCAGCAATATTATGCTATCAGATGAATGAATCGGCCTCATATCGGCCTAATAATTTACAAAATAGTTATTACAATAAGTTGTTTACATACCATGGACCCAATCGAAAATAAAGCCGTTATCAATACCACGATTCGATAAATTAACCAATTTGCTTAATTGCGACGATAATTTTGTGTGTCCGTGAGTCATTTCGGAACGGGCTAGTTTTACCGTCAACAATAAATTGCAGTATGTAAACGTAATAAATATAATGCAGTGAAATTCAAATCAAGCTGAATTCTCATATTCCGTTTGGGCAATAACTAAAACAAAAAAAACTTGATAGGCTTTTAATCTAAAGATACTAATTCGACGTTATTATAAATACGTATACCAAAAGCAAACAGTGTAGAGATGTTGATACTTCAAGTTTCTCACACAAACTAAAGAAATAATTAATAAATCCGGGATTAGAAACTCTTAAAGAATAGAAAGTGAAATCTGTTACATTAACAACGAAATAGGGGGGAGACTACGAATTAGTGATAACGCAAAATCAGTGTTAACGAAACTTTGATAATTAACCGTTGCGGTTGGCGTCCCAGAATCCATGAAAACCGCCTCTACAGCGACCCTTGAGGTCACTTGAGTCTTTATAGTTATTGTATGTGGTCGATGAGTATCTTTGTCAGCTGAACAGACTTAATCGTGCTAAACACATTTTACAAACTACCACCTAGACGCCTGTAATCGTGGAAATCATCATCATCATCAGTGGCGTTTACAGCTCTTTATGAGCCAAAGCCTTCTTCAGAACAATCCTCCATTCGCCCCTGTCTCTGGCAACTCTTCTCCATGATCTAATTCCGATAGACTTCAAATCATTTTCTAGGTTGTCATGGTACCTAAGTCTCGGTCTTCCTCTTCTTCGTTGTCCGATCGGCCCTCTTCGGTCAAAAACTTTTCGACTATGGCATCTTCCTCTCGACTGATTACATGACCTATCCATCTGAGCGTGCTACCTTAATGAATTTTACAACGTCAGGTTCTCCAAATCTTCTATACAACTCAAAATTGTAACACCTGCGCCACAAACCTTGTTCTTTTATGCCTCCATATATTCGTCTTAGTATTTTTCGCTCAAAACGTATATGAGCAATTCTATACGTGGAAATCACCTAAATACAATGGCGTTAGACAAATAGAAGGAGCGTTATTAAAAGAAACCAAATAGACTATATACTTGTTAACAAAAGATAACGAAATAATTTCAATAGTGTTAAAACCTACCCAGGCGCTGATATTCAATCTGACCACAATCCTTTAGTGGGCGTGTATAGGAACTAAGTTAAAGAAAACACGTGGAAAAACTAAAAAAAAAACATGACATGAGAAAACTGAAATGTAGTGAAGTAAAAGAAATGGCAAACAAGTAAATAGAAAATTCAAAGAATTCGATAATACAACGGAAAGCACAGAAGAGAAGATAGAATCTCTTAATAAAACGATAGACGACATTAAAGAAGATTTTATGAAGAACGAAGAAGGTAAGAATAAGACATGGATGACGACAGAGATTCTGCAGCTGATGAAAGAAAGAAGGAAAAACAAGAACAATAACTTTACGTATAAAACATTACAAAGAGATAATATACAGAGAAGATCAGAGAAGCCAAACAGAAAGAACTGGAGAAAAATGCAAGAAATCGAAATTTTACAATACTGTAATCCAGAAATTTAGTGTCTCATTATAAAAGTTATTTTAATAACAGCTGTAAAACTGAATAATCCCTTGTAAATACTCTATTGTTGTATAATTATCACAGCTACCAAAGCTGCCAGGACCGGCATAATAGCCAAGCATAGCACAACTGTATATAGGTAATATATAATCAGATCAAATATTATCATTCAAGCATAAAGTCAAAAAAACTCTTTTTATAAACATACAAATTTCCCATAATTATTGTTATTAATCATTATTCTCAACGAAGAAAATGTTTTGTTGTGTTTTGTGTTTTATTGGCACTAGTTTTCACACTGGTCAGTCAATTCATAATGATTTTTTTAGACTATACTTTTCACCAACTCAGGAGAGTACTGTGTAGTGTCTGTGTTAAGTAAATGTTTTGTTACTTTAGTAAAGTCGACTTCATGTCCTTTACAAAGAGACGCTAATTGTAATCTTAACGTCTGAGGTCCCTTCGGTGAGTACCGATTTACTCGTTTTAAAAGGTTCATATTTATTCATGTGTACTTGTTATGTTTAAGTTTTTCGGTTTCATGTCTGAAAAAGTTGGCAAAAAATGGGAAATATTCTTTATTAATAATTTTATGAAAAAAAATTATTCTTCATTAAAGGTTATGCATCACATAGAAATCATTACAGATAATCTTATAAAAATATAAGTGGTAGATAGGAAAAATCAAATTATTAATTAATACTGAAGAGGAAAGTGATTTAAATTTAGATATGCAAGAAAATGGAATTTTAAAATGTTTGTAGCTATTAAAAATATGTCCAAGTTTAGATTCATGGCCTTCTAATATTTAAATAATACATTTAAAGTAAAAAGTAAATAAAAAAATACTTTGCATTTGTTGATTTGTAAATTGAATAAGGTAAATTAGAAATAAAATTAAAAATTAATGCACCTACTGATACATCATTAAAAGGCCATGAATCTAAATTTAAAAATAATTTTTAAATCCTACAACCAAATTAAAAAACATTTTATGCTGCACCTAAATTTAAAAGCACTTCACTTTTAAGCATAAAATCAATAATTTTGATTTTCCGGTGTATACCACTCAAACTTTTATAAATTTGATTATTGATTATTGATTTCTATGAAATGCAGAAATGTTTATGAAGAATAGTTTTTTCATGAAATTAATAATAAAGAAATTTCCATTTGTTGCCAACTTTTTCAGACATACTTTATACCTTACTAACAATTAAAACACTTCTTCCTTACATGAAGTATAAAATATAATCATATTTAGCTATATGTATATATCTACCAATAATTCATTTTAATTTCACTTCAGCCTTTTTATTATTTCACTTGCAATTTTTTAACAAAACAAAAATTTGTTTATGACTTTCAAAATTTGATATATTTAATAAAGAATCGAGACAGAAAATATAATAATTAATTAATTCTAAAACTCCATCAGTTTATGTATTTTTTCCCTTAATTATCTAGATATTTATTTAAATTAAATATGTAATGTAAATGACAAATAAAATTATAAATTCGTTAAGCCGGCCCTTTTTACTATTTACCTGAAGAGGCAAATCCCTTTAATGGCTTCGACTTTATCAGCGGGATACTTTTAAATTCTGCATAAGTCAGTTCTTATAATTGTGAATGAAGTATAAATACGACGACTTCAACGTGCATAAAAAGGTAAGGAAATTTACAGGGTAAAAAACGGAAGAGTAAGTAAACTTGTTAATGACAACGGAGAGGTAATCGTGGACAAAGAGAGTATTGATAATACCTGGAAAAATTACATACGAAATTTATTTTTTAATGAGAAGGAGAACCAGTCCCCAATACCTACGGAAACAGGACCACCTATACTAGTCGCAGAAATAAGAGGCAGCCATAATATCACTAAATGAAGGAAGAACTCCAGGACCAGACGGAGTACAGTCTGAATTTATTAAACTTTATGATGATGAGATCTTTAAGAATACTATGTAATATCTTCAATAAAATCTATGACATAGGCAATATTCCAAAAGATTGGCTAGTTCTGAATTTATTACGTACCAAAAGAAACAGGGGGGGGGTGAGAAAGTGCGCAGAATATAGGCTAATAAGTCTAACGAGTCATACATTAAAAGTTTTCTTAAAATTATACATCGCAGAATATACAAGCTATACGAATAGAGAATACAAGACACACAGTTTGGATTCATGAAAAAGCATTTGACACAGTCCAATACGAAAAATGATGGATGTTCTAACAAAAGCCCAAATAGATGATTCTGCGAGGCGTTAGACAAGGAAGTATACTTTTCCCTATAATATTCAACCTTTATTCATAGGAAATATTTAGTGAAGCCTGGGAAAATTGCCAACATAGAATCCATTTCAATGGAGAACGCCTAAACAACATCCGCTATGCAGATGACACCGTAATTTTTGCAGACAGTTTAAACAGTTTACAGCAACTAATAAACAAGTACAGTCAAGTAAGTGAAAGATTTGGACTACAAAAAACTAAATGTACGGTCATCGCAAAAATAAAATTAGAGACGTCCAACTGCTTATCAATAATACACCAGTGGGCCGAGTAAAACAGTTTACCTATCTTGGAATAAAAGAGTAAGAGTAAAATGTAGAATAGAGAAGGCTAGAGTGTATTCAGTAACATGGCCAAAACTCTTTAAAAGCACAACCTAATCTGGAGATAAATGTAGGCTCCTACGATGTTATATCTTCTCGATATTATACTACGGAGTTGAATCCTGGACACTCACTGAAGCGATGGAGAAAAAACTTGAAGCCTTCGAGATGTGGCTATACAGAAGAATTCTAAGGATATCATGGACGGACAAGATAACCAACGAGACTACTACGAAGATATGGGGAAAGAAAAGGAAGTGATGTAACGATTAAAAGGACAAAGTTAGAATATCTCGGACACATATGAGAAACGGCACTAAATACAGATTACTGAAAATAATCCTTCAAGGCAAAGTAATCGGAAAGCGAGGAATTGGGAGAAGAAGTATATTATGGTTAAAAAACCTGAGGAAATTGTTCTCCACAACAACAACTAATCTATTTTAAAGCATCAGTTTATAAAATAATTATAACTAGAATGATCGCCAATATTCGAAACGAATAGGCAACAAAAGAAGATGTGGTTAAAATATCATTGTATTTGCTCCGGACTATGGTTGAGAGCGACTGGTCCGAGGAGTTATTGTGATATTATGAGGGTAGATATAGAGAAATGTCTTCTGATACAAGTCCAAGACCATACTGTTAAGGTCATAATATAATTCTTTCTTTGAGTTCTGGTTTTCCTTCCCCATTCACTTTTCTAAAGTGATAAGTAAGCAGAACAAGAACCAGTTTTTTTTCTGGAAATCGTCAGTACATCTTCCATCAACTATTATACAAGTCCTCGTAACTTTGATAGACTTGCTATATAAAGCTCTCCGCCAATACCTGAAGGACTTTTCATTTGGCCCTGTTTTTTTTCTTTTTTTTTTTTTTCGGTAATGAAAATAACAAAGAAAAATGGTGTAAACATTGTTTAGGCCAATGGAATGCTAGAGCAGAAACACTAGTTCAATTTTTACCAAGAAGAAAAAATAATGATTTCAAACATTTGGCTTCAACTACCAGAAAGAATAGTATATACTTGGAAAGCACCTAGATATAATCAAAACAATTTAATAAGAAACCATAACGTTATAGGAATGGAATCTTCTTCTTATTGTTCCGTCTTCTTTCGAAGGGTGGCGATCGAAATGGCAATTGTAGCTTTGAAAACTGCTGCATGAAAGATTTTCTGTGGATGAGCGGTCAAACCATCTCCTCAGATCTTTCAGCCACGAGTTCTGGCATTTTCCAACTGATCTTTAGCCCAGCACTGCACTTTGGAAATGGAATCAGTTGAAGTTAAAAAATATGCCGGGGTTGACATAGTTTGGATCACACTGTAAAATCTCATTTTCACTGAAGAAAATTAAACACCAAGAGAAAATAAAACCTATCCTCGAGAAACTTATACATCAGAAGTACAAGCAGAGATAGAGAAAATACTTAATGATATCACAAGAAAAATTCAGTGAAACATATACTGAATCAGAAGAGACACTATTAGACACTACTAGATAGAGACGTATTTGGAGCACTTTCAAAACAACAATCACAACCATACAAACAGAAGAACTACAAGACAACATAAAAAATACACGGATCAATTAGTTATGATGAAGGATCAAATGCATTGCTAAGAAAATATGTCGGTTAATTTTGGAGAATGGTGTTGAATCGTGGACCTTGAACGAAGATATGTGAAGAAATACTGGAAGCATTGAGATGTGGCTATATCGGAGAATGCTTAAGATCCCGACTCTGAGATAGCGCGT
>NW_027312829.1:0-25685 GCF_040954645.1 Diabrotica undecimpunctata
GCGCTATCTCAGAGTGACCAAAATCAAAATAGAAGACCAGTTAACTGATAAAATTGCAATAGAACGTGGAGTACGACAGGGCTGTATTTTGTCTCCATTGTTGTTCAACATTTATTCTGAATGGGTATTTAAGGAAGCTTTAGACGGTTGTGCGAAAGGAATACTAATAAACGGTGAATGGTTGAATAACATTAGATATGCAGATGACACTATAGTTTTTGCCGATAATCTGAATGACTTACAGATATTAACAAATCGCATAACAGAAGTCAGCAACAGATACGGACTAGCTCTTAACATAAAGAAAACCAAATTTATGACAATTAGTAAAAAACCAATACTAACGCGCTATCTCAGAGTCAACCAACAGAATATCGAAAGAGTCGAGCAATATACATATCTAGGCACCAATTTAAATAGCAAATGGGACTACTCAACAGAAATTAAACAGCGAATAATAAAAGCAAAAGCAGCATTTCAAAACTAAAAAGTTGGAATATCTAGGACATGTAATGAGAAATCAAGAACGTTACGGCCTTCTCCAGCTGATTCCTCAAGGGAAAGTAAATGGTAATAGAGGACCGGGAAGAAGACGCATTTCCTGGCTTCAAAATTTACGAAAGTGGTATAAAACGACTACCACTGAACTGTTCCGCGCTGCAATAAATAAAGTAGAGATAGCCGTGATGATAGCCAACATCCGGAACGGATAGGTACTTTAAGAAGAAGAACGTAGCTGAAGCCCAACACCACATGGCGATCCTACTATGCCAAAATCAGACTGCCCGTACTTAGAAATTCAACAAAAAGATTGAGCGGTCAACAGTTTATTGTATGGAAGTAAACATTTTAAGCTTTTGTGACCATTCTGTAATTAAGGCGTTCCATACTTAAAACTCAGTATTTATCAAGAAAAGTAAACTGCTACTAGAAAAGAGTTTCATAAGAATAAAATCCCTATTTTTTCTAAATGTAAGCATTTCATTTAAAATGATTTATGCAGCATTCTTTTTAAGAAATATTATTTCCCACAAGACTTAAATCATCATAAATGTTGTGTTATTTCTGAGGATATATAAAACAATTTCAGCATTCTTAACGTTTTCAAGTGAAACTGGATCTTACACAACATCACGAACTTCTGTCTTAGCAAAAATAAATGTTTTTTCACACTGCGTAAAAATAAATGGAACTATGGTAAGGATCTTTCTAAATTTCTGTAGGAAGGTGTGTTCGAGATTGCGGTTGGGATTTATTCCGCGTGTTATTTATACCCTCTTAAAATATTGGAGATTTTCTTATTTCGGCAACTCCCTCTCGTCTCACCGCTTACGTACTTATTGTTTGATTTGTTGGTTGTTTAGTTCCAATCCTTTAAACCAGTTTGGGAGCTGTCTTATTCACGTGTCGAGAAGTTTTTCTTCGATGGTCGTCGAAAAAGTTTTTTGAGTAGTTGTATATACATACATAATCATACAAAAAATTTAAAAAAATCGCGTTTAAAAAGCTTTATTACTATCTTATGCACTACGCCGACTAAATCACAATAATATCAGATTATGAAATTTATAGTAATCTATTCCTCAGAAGTAAAACGGTTTGTTAGTGTGGGTATGTAAATTCATAAAACAGTAGCAAGTTATCACGATTTTAACATTGTCAAAAAGACCTAAATTTTCGGATTATAATGTATTGGTTTAGTATTTAATATTGATGGTACATCAGCGTATGTTTTTATGTTTAAAATGTTTATGTTTTAACTAGTGATTTGGCCCGGCACCATGAGACGGGAGATCCAATCAACTGCCATCTACAGTCACGCCACTTTTATCTGGCTTCCTCTTATTTGCGACTGGGACGACAACAAAATGATATTTTAGTCCGTTGTATAACTTTCATAGACAACTGAAAGAAGCTGATATAAAAAACAAACTGTAACAGAAAATATACGAAAACTTTGATAAATTAGATACTTATACACACCTACGAGATAAACCAACAATGGGAAATATTAAAAAGCTGCCTCCCGGTTCGATGCAAAGAGATATTAAAAAACCGATAAGAATAAGCGACAACTGGATGACCAACGAAATACTTGGCAGGATGGACCAAAGAAGATAAGTCAAGAATAAAGGCAGTCACAATTACAAAGTCATTAACAATGAAATCAGAAAAATGATTCTTCTTCTTCTTCTTCGTCTAGCCATTTACGTCCACATCTGAACATAAGCCTCTTCAAGTCTTCCTTTCCATTGTTTTTTATTGTACGCTACTTGTAGCCAATTTTTCCCGGCAGTCCTTTTCAGATCATCTGTCCATCTCATAGGAGGTCTGCCTCTGGGTCTTTTGTGTTGGTATGGTCTCCAGGTTAAAATTGATCTGTGCCATTTGTTTAGATCGCTCCTAGCTACATGTCCAGCGTATTCCCATTTCAACTTTAATGATTTTTGCACCACATCGGTGACTTTGGTTTTCTGTCTTATCCATGTGTTTGTTTTCTTGTCCTTAAGTGATATACCTAGCATTGCTCTTTCCATCGCGTGTTGAGTGAAGTATATTCATATTCTTTTTTGTGATTGTCCATGTGTCGCCCAAGCTAACTTTCTTCTTTTTTTTATTTCTTCAGTTTGAATTTCCCTATTTAGTATTATTTTTTGTCCTAAGTATATATATTCTTCAACTTTTTCTATAACTTTATCGTTTATTATTGTCACGGTGTCTTTGAAGTGCATGACTTTTGTTTTGTTTAAATTCATTTTCAGTCCTATTTTAGAAGATTCGGTATGTAGTTCTAAAGCATGGTTTGCATTTCTTGTAGGTCAGTAGCTATCAGGATTATGTCATCTGCAAATCGTTGCAAACCATTGATGTTTATTTCCTTATATTTCCAATTTAGGTTT
The DNA here is from genome assembly GCF_040954645.1 of Diabrotica undecimpunctata. Classification (NCBI taxonomy): domain Eukaryota; kingdom Metazoa; phylum Arthropoda; class Insecta; order Coleoptera; family Chrysomelidae; genus Diabrotica; species Diabrotica undecimpunctata. The sequence goes on from NW_027312829.1 coordinate 2,901, forward strand.
TTAAAAACGTCCTCCAAAACTAAGGTGAACAGTTTGGGTGATAAAGTATCTCCCTATTTGACTCCCCTGTTTAATGGTACAGAGTTCGTGTGTTCATTTTCATTTAGGTAGTATGTAGCTGTAGCTTGGTTCATAGTTTCTTTTATTAAGTTAATATATCTGCTGTCTATTCTACAATTTTGCATTGCGTTTATTACGGCCGTGTGTTCTATGGTATCGAAAGCTTTTTCGTAGTCTACAAATGCTAGGAAAACTTTAAACTTGTATTCGTTACATTTTTCTATTAATATTTTTGTGGTTAACAGGTGATCGGAAGTTGAATAGCCTTTTCTAAAACCTGCCTGTTCATATGGTTGGTATTCGTCTAATTTCCTTGTTAGTCGAGTAGTTATGACTTTGGTAAGTATTTTAAACAGGTGTCACAGTAGGCTGATGGGTCTGTAGTTTTCCAATTTTCGACTATCACCTTTCTTGTGTAATAAGATTACTTTAGAGTTGTTCCAGCTCTTAGGGACTTTGCCCTGATGTAAACAACTGTCCACAAGCTTAGTTACAATTGCAATTAGTTCCTTACCTCCTTCTAATATCATATCTGTGGTAATACTATCTTCTCCTGTAGCTTTATTTCTCTTCATGTTTTCCAATGCTGTAGTTACCTCTGAAATTGTTACTTTTGGCATTGTTTCTGATCCAACATTTTTTATTAATTTCCGTGCTGGTCTCATCTCATCATCTTGTTGATGTGTTCTGTAAAGTTCTGTGTAAAATTCTTCTATTCGTGTTAGTATGTTTTCTCTAGTTGTGATTTCATTTTCGTCTTTTCCCATTAATGATATCATCTGACGTTGTCCTAGTGTCGGTCTGAGGCATTTCATACTCTTATTTTTTTCAATAGTTGTTGTTATTAATTTTTCGTTTTCTTTTCTTTTTTGTTGTCTGATTCCTTTTCTAATCTGCCTATTAAGTTCTCTATATTCGTCGGTTCCCCTTTTGTTAGATTTATTTAAGATCTTCCTTCTTTTTATTTGTTGTAATATTTCTTTGTCTAATTCATTGTATGTTGTTTTTGGTTTTTTCAGTTGCAGAAGGCTTTTATTCACTGTTTCGGTAATAAGGTTATTTAAATCAGGTTAGAAAAATGATAACAGAGGCAAAACAAAGCTACTATGAGAAAAAATGTAAATAGATAAAAGATCTTTAGAACAAATACGACCAATTCAACCTACGTAAAAAGATTAAAGAAATGGCAGGGCTGCAAAAAAGAAACCACAACACAACTCTTTTAGATAAAAATGGAAATATTATGATAAATACTGACGAAAAAACTAAAACGATAGTAAGAATATATAGAAGAGCTCTTCGACGACGAAAGAAGAAACCTACAAGACATATCTGTCGAGGACAGAGAAACAAGTATAGAACTTACAAAGAAAGAAATATTGTATGCACTAAAGAACACTAGAAACGGAAAAAGCCCGGGGCCAGATCAACTGCCTATTGATATCCTAAAAATAATAGAAAATGAGTACATGGATGTCCTCTTAAAGCTCTTTAATGAAATTTATCAGTCAAGTGACATACCCAATGAATGTTTGACCTTAACATTTACTTGTCTCCCAAAAAAGAAAAATGCTAGAAAATGCACCGACCACCGCACCATAAGCCTGATGTCTCACACACTTAAAATGTTTTTAAAAATCATCCATAAATGCATTTACCAAATACTTGATATGAATATTGAAGAAAACCAATTTTTATTCATCATCAAATTTGCAGCCAATATTTTAGGATGAACAAAATCGATTTTCTGCGACAAATAAATCAGAAAAGGCAGAGGGAGCGACTATCACGTCAATCTTCTTCTTCTAGTGCCGACTGCACTAATCAAGGTTGCCTATAACCATTGCAAATTCGTCTCTATCTATTGCTTTTCTTAAAAGCGTCTGTGTATTCAACATTATTCAGTCGTGAATGTTTTTCAGCCAGGTTATTTGTCGTCTATTAGGACCCCTTTTTCCCTCGATTTAACCCATTATTATCAGCTGCAAGAACTCGTACTTCTCATTTCTAGGTATGTGCCCCAAATATTATGTCTTTCTTCTTTTAATGGTGGTCAAAAGTTCTCTGTCTTTTCCCATTCTGTGCAAAACCATTTCGTTTGTAATATGATCGGTCTATGGTATTTTCAAAATCCTTCTAAAAATCCACATCTCAAAAACTTTCAGCTATCTCATTAAGTCAACATTAACATTTTATCATCCGATATCAGATTTGCAGATTGATGCTTTGGTTACTCATTAATTCCCTCATCGTCAAAAAGGCGGCTATTAATTGCCTTATTTTTGATCGAATTTATGATTTTGGATTTAGATTTTTAGTAGATCAGTTCAATACAAGTAAAATAAAACCCTCTTCGCGGTTTTAAATTTTACTACTATTTTTTTAATGACATAGTACTGAATATATGGCTAAAAAACTTAACTAGACTTGTTAGATAAGACGACTTTCAAATATTACCCTTAGATAAAGAAGTAATATCGTTATACGTACACCAATCATATTATTAAATTCTACTCCTAAAGTCCTAAAAAACTCGAGAAAGGAATAACAATCATTATTATCCCAATAGGTGGAGATAATTTGCTGGACCCACGTGGTTTGTCTCGTAATCGGCCAATTCATGTAATTAATCGAGACGAAGCCCCCTAATTGCCTTTTGCCGCATTTCGTCGCATTCTCAGATATCAGTAAACCGTAGATACAGTGGCTAAGACGTGAATATAATAGATCAGCAGAAACCGAAAAGGTCCATTTAAGAACATTTCAGTAACTTTTTTCGCTTTCTAACGATATTCTAACCTTGTCGAAAGTGTAATCTTCACATTGATGACACTTTAATGTTACTCCTTGATCTTGGACAGTAGCAAAGGATAATAAAAGTTGCTTTGCTGAAAAAAAAATCGCAAGCAATAGAATTAAATGTGACAGCGATTAAAAAATCTTTAATTGTTATATTATATCATACTTAAACATTTATATATGGCATTAATCTTAAGTTCCATATTCGCAGATTCTGTTAACAAAAAACTTATTTTTTTCTTAACAGTTGGTGGTTAAATATTAATACAAGGAATGTTATACAAATGTTACATTTAGTATTAGTAATGTTAATATATTAAAATATGCATATACCAAAAAACTTGTTCTAAATTTCTGAATTAATTGACCACTGTTTGTCGATTTATACTTGTTTCAGCGAATGCACCATTTTATTTAAGAAAGCTTTATGGTACAAATGTACTAGAATTATAATAGTTTTCCTGTGCCGATTCCGTTTTAAACTAGGTAATATGCGTTATAAAAAGGCGAATTTGATTGTACCCCGCTTATTAGTGCAGTCGTCAAAGATTTGGTCTCCAAAACCGAGACGAACAAGCTGAAGTTTGCTGATTATTCTAATTTTGGTACTCCAAAACAGATGCAAAAAAGTTTACGACTCCTACACCCTAACTTCCTCCCAAAAATGTCTCGTGTATGTGGAGAAACGGGAATCATCGATTTAACAAAAAACCCATGCCTTAGTGAGGCTGCCAACTCTATCGCGTCGTCTGTCTCTCATTCAGTACTATTTTGGCCTGCGACAGTCTGACCACACCAAGGTGCTAATCACTCATTTTAAAATTCTGTTGCGAGTTCCCCCTCCTCTTGTTCTCTTAAAGAGAGCACCTACCTAATAAATTTGTAGATCCGTGTCTACCACCACTCATCCATCATCATTTCCTCTACCATTTCACCCACGGAATCAAACATTCTGCAGTTACACTCTCTTTCAAACTTCTCTCGTTCATCTACCCAACACTCACACTCCAATATCACAGTATTACAGTATCAGTTACAGCCTAGTATTTTCTGGAGAAAAAAAGGTGGACTCGTATAGCTGCTGGTTAGTGACCTCATCCACCAAGGATTGGATTTATAAGCAAACCTGTAGCACAGAAAGGTAGTTTCCTAGGAAGACTATCTAAAAAAAGTACGAATAACCATCATCAAGAAGCCCAGGATGCAAAAAGGGTAAACATGAAGAATAAAGAATCTCGGTTGTGAACTATTCTAGTAAACCACTGTAGAAATACAGCCTTAGTTTTGACCAAATATTAATTTACCTATCAGATGCAGTAAAAATAAAGTTTCATGCCAGAGATGTGGAAGGAGATGGTAGTTTGTTTTGCCTATTACCTTTTTGAGTCGCCACAACCCTCTCTAATAACTGAGCCGGCAGAAATGATGAGGTACAGTAAGGAATCTCCCTTATGCGACTTTGCTACAGTATCTCTGTAGAATCGATTAAGAAATTTTTAAATGAGGTTCGGTACCTTCGTTTGTGACATCAAGTCTCGGGCACTAGTTGCATTGGTGTCAGAGTAGGCTGTGTAAGGAGATTTTCAGACTCAGAAAATCTCATATAGAAACCCTTTAGCTACGGACTGAAAACTTTTGCGGAAGGAGCTCAGCTACAACTTCTAAGAAAAGCAAATTACAGTACAATCAGCTGACAAAATATGGCTTCCACAAAACAACTCATCTCGAGTTTGAATTTTTTTCCTTTCCCTGGTCTCGGTGGAAATACAGCGCAAGCTGACTTAGGATCTCTTGAATAGGACCAAAAATATCGGCCACTGAGGATTCTTTTAAGGTAGCGTTGAGAAAGAATAAGTTCTGATTAAGAAAACCAAAAGTTATTCTTCAAGAACCTATTGTGATGGCGTAGAATACACGTCCGTTCCATCTATTCTTTATTATGCTCCTTTCATAGATCCAACTCCAGCCAATGTTTTAGCCAATCAGTCTCATTTTTATTTTGAAAGTTTGTTGACTGGTTAATAGTTAACAGAGTGATCAGGAGAAATATATTTATCAAATTATAAAGTCTTGCGAGTGTGTAAAAATTCTACATATTAATTATCTGGCTATAGTGACAACTCAGATTAAAATTATCTCAGCCAAGACCCAGTAGTTGATTGCGTTGGTATTTCAAGAGCCAAGAGAAACAACGCCACAGCAGCCCTTGAGGTCTTGTTTAATCTACTAGCTTAACACCTTATTGTACAGCACGAAGTCATGATAGCGGCCTACTGACTCTGAGCAATATTTGGAAGTGGTAATTATGATATTGACAGACAGGCTACAAAGTACTGTCCTGTACTTTCGATGAGACATGGTGCAGGACCTGGCCCTTTACTTTAAGAGTATACTCAGATTCTTGGTTCATGTTCTTGATCGTGATGAGAGGGTAGAAGTAGAACCAGTACTTCTCCTTCAAAGTGATCTCATCTGGTTTACAAATCGTTTCTGGATGCGTATGTGGACAAGCGCTGGAGTATATGGAAGTAGGAGTGGACTTAGTCCATGCATCCTAGTTTCTATGCATCAATATTTTAGACAGATCTTTGTAATCTTAGTTTTTGCTCAGGAGATAGTTAATATGACTTTCTTTGGATCTCTTTTGGCTCCAACTCCAAACTAAGCTTTAAGCTGATTTTGAATTCAAAAAAAGCTTAGCTGCTTTGTTGGTAATACCAACTTAATATGGGTATCAAAAAGTATAAGGAAACAAACATATCTTTTTGCAAAATAAGGCTCGTCCTCTCTAATCACAGATTGGAGTTATTCTAAAATTCAGTAAGGATTTTCGTAAAGAGAATTCATTTAAATTTTTTCCAACAATACATCGAATACGTCCAACTGAATTGTAAACGGTCTCATTTTTAATGCCTCAACTATTCCATTTTAAAAGTTTAAAGCGGTAAAACTAAAAGAAAAAAAACTTTGCTCTATAAATCTCTTAAATCCTATTAGTGTATCGCTATCACCGGTTTTATCGAAACAATTCTTGTACAGAAAATCTTTGGAGTGATACTTCAGCTGATACCTGCTATAAATTTTATTTGTGCGAAAACGTAATGCGGCTGGGGATTTTTTGCAGTTGAAACAAGTTAACGGGTGTATTTTTCAAACAACTCTTCGCTCAATGCCAGTTTCGTTAATGCGGGTATATAAAAATATTTAATCAACGTTGCGTTTAAAATGTAAAGTCGCTGTAAAGTGTAGTTTTATATAAATTTTTTCCAAAATTACTACAAATGCAGTGAATTTTCAATAGTAAACTTTTAAACTGTAAGTAATATAAGGATGTCTAAAAATATCAGCATAATGAAATGTTAAATTAATGATGAATTAACTATAGATAAAGTCACGTTGAGATGGCAGTGTACGGATATAGGATAACAGCGTTGCCAATTCTACTGCCATTGTAAGTTTTGCTACTTTTGTAAAATAAGCAGAGCCAAACTCACGGTAAACTAAGATATGTTTAGGTAAGCTAAAGTTGTTAATAGAAAATTCGTGAATAAAATAAATGGTAATAATTCCTAAAATGCTTTTATACATAATACCGCAGTTAATAGGGAAAAAAATATGAAAAATATTCTACAGGTTTTTTAATGTTCTAAACGGTAGATAAGGGATAACTGATGATAATTCCTTGAAGAATTACAGCCAATTTTGCTTTGTTTATTTTTTAAAGAAAGATGAAGTTTGGAAAAAATCATTTTTTTGCCTATTTTGTTCCTCGTGCATTTTAGGGAAAAATGTTTCAAATAAATGTTGCAGATCTTAAACAGTTTTTTAATTTTTTAGTTTGTAAATTAAAATACATAAACAAATGACTGAGATAATTGCAAAAAACCCCTAATTGAGGCCCCTAGAACACAAGGATGTAAGTGCAGTTGCTTATCACTTAGCAACTGATATCTAACAACAGGCACGTACTTTTGGCTTCAAACTTTCTACATTAACAACAATAACACCATCAAAAATTACATGTCATTAAAAACATGCTGAAAACTGAAAAAGTGCTACCTAGGTTTTTAAATTTATATCGAACTTTAAACAAAGATTTTTCAAAACTTTGTTTTTGGCACTTACACCCCTTGTGTTCTAGGGGCCTCAATTGTGCACTAATTTATTAAATGTTTATAACTTTATTTTTTGCATAATGACGTCTAATATAACTACTTGAAATTATGTCGATTAATGAGTTATTTAAGTGTGCTACATTTCAACCAGATCAACTAAATATTTTATTACCTTTACTGAGAAAAGAATACCCCCGAAAAACAATTTTCAATCATCTTCATTTTCATAATCTAGTTCATCTTCAGAGTCATCGTTTAATGAAATTCTAATAGGTTCAATGTCATCTTGAATGTTGTCTACTGTCCAAAAATTATTCTCCAATTTTATAACATGGTTGACGTAATTTTTCCAATGTCCATTGTTCTGTACTTTATCATAACCTTCATAAATCAATGTTTTAACGTCGTTTTGTTTGAAACTTGAATTCTTAGAGGATACGTACCGTTTCACTTCACTCCACACCATTTCTATTGGGTTCAGTTCACAGTGATAAGGCGGAAGTCTTAAGATATGTACATCTACGCGGCATTGTTCGTCACTGTAATTCCTGTATTTTTCACCAATACAATCAATTTTGTATTTGTCATAAATATTTTTAAATACATTAGCAGTTTCCAGAAGTTCATTTTTTAAGTAATCTTCTTCAAAATAAATGTCCTTTTCATAGAGCCACTCCTTAATTTGACGTTTCACCCAATATTGTTTGGGAAAATTTAATTTCCTAGAGTGATAAGATGCATTGTCCAAGATAATGACATTCTTTTTATTTTTTGGGAGATTCGGTATTAACATCTCTTCAAACCATTTTTCAAATAATTCTCCGTCCATCTCTTCATGGTAATCTTCAGCACCTTTTTTGGCAAGAAAAGTGATGTCAGCACCTTCAACAAATCCGTCTTTGTTTCCTGCATGGACTAAAACAAATCTTGGTCCTTTTCCGGTCGGAGTTTTTAAACCTGTGGTAAGTCCATTTACGAAAGCCTGTCGGCTATTTTTTATTGTTGTATCTTGCCATACTTGCCCATTGGTTATTCCAGTATTAACCCATGATTCGTCCATATAAATGATATTGGCTCCTTCGTTCCTCAGTTTCTTTATTTCCCGGAGATAGTGACGCCTCCAAGCGACTATTTCTTGTTTTTCTATTAATATTGAATTTCTACCTTGTTTGCCATATATAAAACCCATGTCGTGCAATAGTCTTCTCAACGTACTCTTGGAAAAATTCGGAAGATGCTCCATTTGCTTAATTTTTTCTAGTACTACGTCAAGGGTTGGAGGAATATTGTCCATAAAAAAACCGTGCACTACTTGTCTTATTCTAGACCGAGTTGCTTCATCATATCTATTCTCACGACTATTCAAATAACCGGTTCTTTTTTTTCTTATAGGAGTTACGAGTGGACCATTTTTACTTTCACTTCTATATCGGAATATCGTTCGCTCAGAGACTCCAGTCATAGCAGAAACTTCCCGCACTATTGTTGATACACTTTTATCATTATTACTGTTTGATAAATAGTTAAAAACATTTAACACTATTTTTTTGCATTCACTATTTAACAAATTACCGTTTTTGAATTTTGTTACACTCGCGGCCATTTTGACACTGACACGACACAAACGTCTGATATCAACTGAAAATTCTTTTAATGACTCTCAAGTATTTACCTGAATTTATAATTGCTGGCATTAGACAATAATTTTGAATTTATAAATAGGTATATTTTTTTAATTCTAAATTATTTTTTAATGTCTGTAACTGTAAATGCAGGTAGAGAAAGTGTGTCTTTAAAAGGACATTAAGATCAAAAACGGATTATACAAATAACTATTTCATTTCCACGAATTGTAAACAATTTTGAAAAGAAGATATAATTCCGAAAAGACCAGATTTCCGAAATATAACTTTCTATTTTTAAAATACCAACAGAAAAATTATATAATTAAAAAAATGTAGTATTTTTCCATTTCACATTCATAAATATTTCCGAAATTATAATTCTGTTATAGGAGCCGGCCCATAACGTACGATTGTAGGTACGATTAAAAACTGACAACAATGTAGTTATTTCTGGCATATAGAAAATACAGGCCTATCTCTGGAACGCTGCCATCTAAATGTGAATTTATCTATAGTAAATCAGTTTTTTCGATGGACTAAAATAAAAATGCGTCATAAGTTATGGAATACAATGTCTTCACGTCTCTTTCGATCTCTGAGCGTATTTCCTGTAATTATTTTCAGTACTTTCATCTCTGTCGTTTCCAGTAGCCTTTGTGTTGTGGCTGTGTCAAGTCTTGTTTCTGAGGCGTATATGTCTCACACTGGCCTTATAAATTCTTGACTTCATCTCAGTGTTAATGTGTTTGGTTCGCCACATAGTGTTATTAAAGCATTCTGCCAGTCTATTTGTTTCTGTACTTGATCTCTCACTTCAATGTAAAGAAAAACGAGAGGCCTACATGAAGTAAAAAAATCAAATACTCCAGAATCCCGAGACACCTATAGAAGAATACGAAATGCCACAAATCAGTTGGTAAGAAGAACAAAAAATGAGCACTGCGAAAAGGTTACAAAAAGAGTGGAAAGCGACTTTTACGGTACATAAAAACAAATATGTAGATTCGTAAGAAACCAACAGGAAGAAATGGCAGAATCAATGGAATACAATACATACCAGCAAACGAACGGGAAAGATACCTGACGGTATCTTGAATAATCAACAAAATAACGTACCTGAATTCAGACACGAAAAATCTCCAATTTAAGATTTGCTGATGACACTACACTTATAGCAACAAATGAGCATTAAACATTTAATGAATTGAGTACACAAGCAATAAAGTTGGTCTGAAAATCAATAAAGCTAAGACAAAAATAATGGTGGTCGACAGATTCCACACTATTCAACTGACTAACATATTACAGGAATACCAGATAGTAGACAGTTTTGTCTATCTCTGGTCTAGTATAACTAACGATGGTAACTGTGCAGCAGAAATTCGGAGACATATTGGTGTGGCAAAAAATGCGATGAGTCGCCTAAATAAAGTTTGTAAAGACAGATCTATCTCTCAAAATATCAAGATGAGAGTTGTGAATACCACTAGTAATGAATTATGACTTACCTAATGTTTCCTTTGTTTGTGCTGTACTTAATATGATTGCAGATAGCCTCGAACATACCGCTGGTAGTGGTAACATAACGGCAATCGAAAACCTGAAAAAAAAAGAGTAAAACTAAAGTTACCCAATTTTAAAGATAAAATCGATTTTGTAATTTAAATAAAATAAATATATTATTATCATTGTTTTTGCAGTCGAACCTGCATCCATATACCGTTTCTGTTATACACACCAACGTGATTTAAACACAAAAAAGAATTTATAGGTATCGGAAGATATATCATGTTCGCTCATAAAAGATATTCTTAATATTTGAAACTTATATCCTTTTTTGCTTTAGGCATTGAAAAATAAATTTAGGATCCCTTGAATCTAGTCATCTAAAATAATTTTATTAAGTAACTACAACATATTAGTTACAATATCACTTCGCGCTAGAACAAATTATCCTCAGTCTTATTTTTCCAATGTTTCATTTTTGTATCTGCCAATATTATTTGTCCACCTCTAAATCACCGAAGAATATACTTCGCTCTAGTACATGCCACATCAATAGCCTCAAATATAAACAAACTTCTCTTCTGTAATACTTTTAATAACAAATATATCAATTTTTACAATAATAAGACCCGTATCATCAAACCTTACTACGAGAAAATCCGATTATATAGTTCTAACCTGAACATTCAATTCCCAATAGTATTTCAAACGAATTCTAATTACTATCTACCTTGGACTGTTAAACAGCCCAAAGTCATTACAGCATTAAGTATATATAATAAACATGAAACTAGTCCCATTGTTTTTAAAGTCACACTAAATTCAATCCTTGATCAACAATACAATGACTGGATTAAAATTTCTACAGATGCATCTAAAGGTGAACTTGGCGTTGGAGCAGCAGTGGTAACCTCAAATGACCCTTTTCAATTTAAATTGTTGTCTGGTCCTTTTCGACTCTCTCAGCGCAGTCAAAGCTATGCAAAATGTTAACCCTAAATACCCCATTGAGAAAATGATCAAAGCCGAACTAATGGAAGCTCAAGAAAATTTCAGAAGAATCCACTTTCTATGGATACCATCTCATATAGGTATAGAAGGGAATGAACAAGCAGATACTAGTGCGCGTAACGCTATCACCAATTGTGCATCAAAAAAAGAGTGTCGGAGTGTCGCTAGCGATCTAAAAGTGTATTTCAAGAATAAGGTGTTAGGTGCGTGGAATCAGGAGTGGAATGGAATTATTCCACTTCTAAACTCAGAACCATTAAAAGTGACATTTCTTCATGGAAGTCGAATGTCAGAAGTAGAAGATCTTAAATTATTATTACAAGACTACGACTTGGACAATGTAGGTATAGTCACGCCTTCATCATGCAACCTCTTCTGTTCACTACTGGACATGGGTCTCTCCCATTTTTCGCCACTCTTTACGGTTCTGTGCTTCTTGTTGCCATTTTTTGAAAATTCGTCTAATGTCGTCCATCCAGCATGTTGGTGGTCATCTTCTGCTGCGTTTGTCTTCTCGTGGGCGCCAGTCAATTAGTTTTCTGGTCCATCTTGTGTCTTTCAGTCTCGCTATGTGACCTGCCTAATTCCATTTCAGCTTGGCTATACGTTTAACGACATCACTGATACCTTTTCTTTTCCTTAAGTCTTAATTCCGTATTTTGTCTTTTTTTGTCACGCCGAGAATTGATCTTTCCATGCCTTTGTGCCACTCGCATTTTTAGTGCTGTTGTTTTTATGAGCGTGAGAGTTTCTGCTCCGTATGTCAAAATAGAAAGAACGCATTGGTCAAATGTCTTCTGTTTCATAGCTATCGGGATGTTGCTCTTACAGATGCCTCTACTGAACCATATGCCGCCCAAGCAAGTGTTATTCGTCGTTGAAATTCGCAGGTCTGGTTGTCCTTAGTCCCTATTCTAATTTCATGACCAAGATATATGTACTTTTCTGTCAATTCTACCACTTGATTTTGGATGATTAGGTGTTCGCTGGGAACTAAATTTGTCATAAATTTGGTCTCACAGATGTTCATTTTTAGACCTATTGTTGAAGATACGTTTTCTAATTCTTGTACCACTTGTTGTGCTTCACCCAGATCTTCTGTAATAAGTACTATGTCGTCGGCAAAACGCAGATCATTAAGCATTTTTCCATCTATTTTTATTCCTTTATTTTCCCACTTTAGCATTTTAAAGGCGTATTCGCGGACCGTTATAAATAATTTAGGTGAGAGAGTGTCGCCCTGTCTCACACCTCGCTTGATATGAATACTCACGCCTATCTCTTCTCAAATAGTGAACCTCCAAAATGGGAAATATCCAATACAGTAGACAGTATAAAGCACTTCTTGATAGACTGTCCTAAATATACAGTGTGGAGCACCGAAAATGAAACAGAGGCATTTACTGGCAGATGATTCCTTTTTTGAAAAAACGCTCGGACCCGTCGATTTTGTTTTCGAGGGGGACACAAAATTGGCATAAAATCACTTTAACATTTGCAGCCCCTTAAGCGGGGGTGGCATCATCCCTAAAATCATAAATAAAAAGGGGGGTCGAATGATCCATTATTTGAAAGGTCTTTCAACTTCCTTTATAATGATGTAAAATTCATGTATTCAATTCAGTAGTTTTGGAGATTTATTGATTTAAAGTTTAAAGTAGACTTTAATAGGTACATCAAATTAGTTTGTACTTCTTTCAGAAGAAATTTGAGTAAAAGCATTTTCTTGATAAGTAAATGCTTTTATTTACTACGCCCATGTTTTATTAATAATAAATATAGCAATTGAAGTGTCCTTTGTGACAAAAAAAGTTGTTTCCTGAAGAAAGATAAGTAGAGAATGCCACGTACTTATTTTAAATAGGAATTAGTACATTAGTTTGCGATTGATTTGACCAATCTTTGTTGTTAAAATATCATTTATTGCTTTATACATAAATTAACCATGGTATATTCCACGGCAGAAAGGGTTGAAATTATTGAAATATTTTTCGGAAATAATCCGTGCGCTAAAAGAACAGCACAAATTTTTAATGAGCGACATGAGAACAATAATGTGCACCGAAAATATGTTCTAGAACTTGTAGCTAAATTTCGGAAAACTGGATCAGTCGCCAATAAAAAACGTTATATTGAAAATCCTATAAGGAACGAAGCAACAGAAGTGGGGGTTTTAGGGCAAGTTATTGTAGATCCTACATTAAGTACCCGCAAATTGCAAACTTCGTGTGGTGTTAGTCGACGTACTATCCAACGGGTTCTAAAGGCCCATAATTTTCATCCGCATAAAATTCACCTTGTACAAGAACTTAATGAAGACGATTTTGATAAGCGATTAGAATTTTGTGAAGTTATGAGTGAACGAATTACAAACGATGAACAATTTTTATTTAACATTTGCTTTTCCGACGAATGTTCCTTTTTTTTAAATGGCGAAGTAAATCGTCATAATTGTCGATATTGGTCGGACTCTAATCCCAGAATTTACCATGAGGTACACACACAGCAGCCACAAAAATTAAATGTTTGGGCTGGCATTTTTGGCGATCATTTGGTTGGTCCTTTTTTCTTACCTGGAAATTTGACTGGTGAAATGTATTTGGAATTACTGCAAAATGCCATAGATCCTGCGCTAACAGATATAATTGAAAATCAGAATGATGGTCGATACGTTGAGAATATGTTGATGTTCCAACAGGATGGTGCCCCACCACATTACGCATTAAGAGTTCGGCATTATTTAGATCAGACCTTTCCAGGTCAATGGATTGGTAGAAGAGGTGCCGTTGAATGGCCCTAAGATCGCCAGATTTATCACCTTTGGATTTCTTTTTGTAGGGTTACTTAAAAAGCAAAATCTATGCTACTCAGCCAACATCCTTAGAAGATTTACGACAAAGAATTGTGAATGAGTGCCATCAAATTACTCCTCAAATATTGCAAAATGTCCGGCAACGTTTTCAGCAAAATCTTTATTATTGCATGGAAAGTAATGGTGGTCATTTTCAACATTTACTCGGCTGACAGGTCAGTTCATTCTTTATTTTTTAACAACTTTGCTGCTATGTATTGATCTCCTCTTACGATGATGTACTTAAACTTTAAATCAATAAATCTCCAAAACTACTAAATTGAAGTACATGAATTTTACATCATTGTAAAGGGAGTTGAAAGACCTTTTAAATGATGGATCATTCGACCCCCCTTTCTATTTAAGATTTTAGGGATGGTGCTACCCCCGCTTAGGGGGCTGCAAATGTTAATGTGATTTTATGCCAATTTTGTTTCCCCCTCGATAACAAAATCGACGGGTCCAAGCGTTTTTTTTTAAAAGGAATCATCTGCCAGTAAATGCATCTGTTTCGTTTTCGGTGCGCCACCCTGTATAAATCAAAGACATTCTTACAATTTTCCAAATAACCTGAAAGCATTACTTGACAAAAATTTTGTTCCGGACAATTTATTAGGTTACTTAAAAAATATAAACATGTTACACAAAATTTAACATAATCAATTGTTACAAATGTTTAATTGTTTATAAATTGTAATTAATTGTTACAATGATTGATTGTTACAAATGTTTAATTCAATATTGTTACAAATGTTACAGAAATGTCGCTAATAGGTAACCTTTGGGTGGATGCGACTTTGTCATTTTAAATAAAAAAAAATATTATTTGTATTTACTTATCAAAGGTATTACATTTAGAAAAAAATATGTACCCAAAAATGTTTTTTGACACTTAAGACACAAAGACGAGAAATATATTCGAAACATTTATCTCCAGCGCGATAAAATACAATACTTTATATTAATGTATACTTCCCAAGAGGATTTTTAGATGCATGTATAGCAGCGTAATCCCAAATAATCCGCAGAGTGCGTACGACAAATCCGGAATACGTTACAGCAAGGCGAGCGCCACCCAAAAAGAAAGAAAATGTTGAATAAATACGCTGCAGTCTCTTTAGCTTTCCTAACGAACTACCATTAAAGGGATTTAAAAAAAGTTCCGCGCCATAGTGAGAGATCAATCTTACAGAAAAACTGTAGCTTGCTCCGATCAAAAGCTACTTTTTAGTTTTTGTTTGTTTGCTATCAGAGGAGTGTTTTTGGTTAATTATTTTGTACAATACAAACAATTTTCAAACAAGGTGATGTTTTATAAAAAAAAAAATTAATCATCATTACTTCAGGGACAGTATTGACTTTTAAATTCAATTGATAAAAGATTCCAATACAATTTTTTAACAGTAATCTAAGTAAGTACGACAACATAGACTAGGCGGGATCTGTAGAAATTCAGACCATAATGGACATTTTCCATAGGAAGTTATTTTTTTGCCGAAATCCCTTCAGGATGTACCCAATATCGATAATCACGATATGCGCCAGTCGCAAACCCTGTGCTAAATTTTTTATTTAACAAAATCTGAAAACAATTGAAAATTTCTCATTTTTTTGCTCCTATTTTCGTTTATAATTCGGAAAATATTGATCCTAAAGAAAAAATTATAAGAAGTTAAAAGTTTCGTTATTCAATTTTACACAATATTTCGTTAGCTAGAAATTGAAAATTTATTGTTTATTGTTGAAAAAATAGCAATAATTGGAAAAAAAGTACAAAAAATAAAGTTAATCCTTTAAATGTTTTCGACTTTCTAAACTTGAGTTACAAGCTCCATATTCCGCCTAGAAAAACGTTTTAATATGTTTAAAACGTGTGCTAAATTTTGCTAAGATCGGTCAGATAGGCTTTGCATAATAATTTTGCAATCCAGCCTACTGGAAAAAAATCGCAAATTTTCAAATTTAGAGTAGACCCTAAATAAGGCTCTCAGATAGTTGCAATTTTTTTTACATATAAAGGAAGGCTCAAACTTTCAAACGCTTTTTGTAAAATTCAAATCGGTTTACCAGGAGAGTCTAGAAATTTTTTTAAAGTTTTAAACATTTTTTAGGTTTATAAACAAATTGAATAACTTTACGAGCTTTAAACATATCCTTCCAAAAAAATTATTGAAGATTGAGTCAAAATAAAGTTTATTTATGGAAAAAAAAATTTTTTTCGTTCGCTTTTGTTTTAACAATTTAAATAATTTATTAACAATTAATAAATACAAATTTGTTTACTAAAAGTAACAATTTACTTCAATGTATAAATTGCAAGCTCAAAAAAAATGCATGAAGAAAAAATGCATTGTTTAACATACAATTGTTTATTGCAAATTTCTAAATTTGCTATTAAAAATGTTATTTGAAAATATGATATTTGAAATCCTTGTCGTCCGAGACATCGTTTAAAAAAAAAGCAAAATTGGTTAACAAGAAGCCAAGATAATGCAATTTTTAGCGCGCGCTATGATTTTGATCTCGTCGATTCACATTTCGAGTGAATGTCCCCCACCACCACCTCTCATGCATTCCGAGCGACAGTTTACGCGAAAACGGTTTTTTATTTGTCTTTTTAATGGATGTTGGCATGAAGCGCATTACGTAAGACTTTTCATATAAAAAGTACTTGATAAGACGAGGGTACTTGTTTAAAAACCAGCCCTCTATCACTTATGGTTACACGGCAAATGTATGCCAACTTTGACCTTCAATATCTCGGCAACCAGTAAGCCGAATGTATCTTTTTTTTTAAAGAAGCGCCTTTTCATGTTCTTTAAGTGTATACATTTTGAAATTGATATGTTTAAAGCTCGTAAAGTTATTCAATTGGTTTATAAGCCTAATATATATAAAAAATGTTTAAAACTTAAAAAAAAATTCTAGGCTCTCCTAGTGAACCGATTTAAATTTTATAAAAAGCGTTTGAAAGTTTGAGCCTTTCTTTATGTGTAAAAAAATTTGCAACTATCTGAGGGCCTTATTTAGGGTCTACTATAAATTTGAAAATTTGCGATTTTTTTTCCAGTAGGCTGGATTGCAAAATTATTATGCAAAAACCTATCCCACCGATCTTAACAAAATTTAGCACACGTTTTAAACATATTAAAAAGTTTTTCTAGGCGGAATATGGAGCTTGTAAGTCAAGTTTAGAAACTCGAAAACATTTAAAGGATTAACTTCATTTTTTTGTACTTTTTTTCCAATTATTGCTATGTTTTCAACAATAAAAATTAAATTTTCAATTTCTAGCTAACGAAATATTGTGTAAAATTGAATAACGAAACTTTTAACTTGTCTTCTCTTTTCTTTAATTTTTTCTCTAGGATCAATATTTTCCGAATTATAAACGAAAATAGGAGCAAAAAAAATGAGAAATTTTCAATTGTTTTCAGATTTTGTTAAATAAAAAATTTAGCACAAGGTTTGCGACTGGCGCATATCGTGATTATCGATATTGGGCACATCCTGAAGGGATTTCGGCAAAAAAATAGCTTCCTATGGAAAATGTTCAATCCAAAACAGATCCCGCTTAGACTAAACAAGGCTATCACTTTGATTAATATTTGTTTGATAAAATACAATAATGGATACTATATTGGCCAATCCTCTGGTTTTCTTTTATTGCGGCTAAACTATAGAGTATTTAAAATTTTTTTTAAATCAAAACTGATGTATTTCAAAGACTTTTATAATTTCAAATTATTACTGATTATATAGGGTCAGTCTTAACAACGGAATTCACCAAAGTTATCTTTTTTCAAGACTATAAAATGTCCTAGATCGAACATTGGCGGTCGTTCTGACTATAATTATTTTATTAACTGATGCTTTAAATAGATTAGTGGTTATTGTGGAGAACCATTTCCTCAGGTTTTTTAACCATGATATTCTACTTCTACCAATTCCTTGCTCTCCAAATACTTTGCCTTGAAGGATTATTTTCAGTAATCTTTCTTTCCCCATTCTTCGTAGTACAGTCCCGTTGGTTACATGGTCCGTCCATGATATCCTTAGGATTCTTCTGTATAACCACATCTCGAAGCCTATAAGTTTTTTCTCCATCGCTTCAGTGAGTGTCCAGGATTTAACTCCGTAGTATACTATCGAGAAGATATAACATCGTAGGAGCATTACTTTTATCTCCAGATTAAGGTTGTGGCTTTTAAAGAGTTTGGCCATGTTGTTAAATGCACTCCTAGCCTTGGCCATTCTACATTTTACTTCTTGCGAGTGATCCCATTGTTCGTTTACTATTGTTCCAAGATAGGTCAAATGTTTTACTCGGTCGACTGATGTATTCTTAGCCACACTTACTTTAATGTAATTCACAAATATTTCCTCTGAATATAGGTTGAATAATATAGGTAAAAGTATACATCCTTGTCTAACGTCTCGCACAATCTGGATCGCTTCCATCGGTTTATTTCCAAGATTAGTTCTTATTGTGGCTGATTAATTTAAATTTTGTATTATAGGCCGGTCTTTATCATCTATAATAATAATAATAGTCTCCCGTTTTATACCGCTTCGCGGCTTTGGGAGTATAGCAGGGTAGTCTGCTATATCTAGGGCCTACGGTATACAAGGAAGGTAACATGGCCAGTGCTACGCTTCAACCGCCTATTATTATCCCTGGTTTTACCCAAGGTACTCATTTTATTAAGGCTGAGTCGACCTGGGGTCTATAGACATTTTTTAAAAATGTCTAGTTGTTCTTGCCGGCGGTAGATTCGAACTCCGGACCACCGGCATGCGAGGCAAGCATCCTACCGCTTGCGCTACGCAGGCCCTATCATCTTTGGTCTTTTATTAGAACATCTATCATTTTTCGGTGTTGAACTGTGCCAAATGCTTTTTGGTTGTATCCTCTCTTCGTATAGCTAGTATATTCTGTGATGTATAATTTTAAGAAAAAGTTTTAGTGTCTGGCTCATTAGACTTATTAGCCTATATTCTCCGTATTGATTCGCTCCCGGTTTCTTTGTAACCTAATTCTGAAACTAGCCAATCTTTTGGAATATTGCCTGTGTCATAGATATTATTGAAGATTTTACATAGTATTCTTAAAGATTCATCATCAAGAAGGTTAAGAAATTCAGTCTGTTTTCCGTCTGGTTCTGGAGCTCTCCCTTCTTTGAGGGATATGTTGCTCTTATTTCTGCCACTAGTATAGGTGGTCCTGTTTTCGTAGGTATTGGGACTGGTTCTCCCTTTCATCAAAAAATAAATTTCGTATGTAATTTTTCCAGGTACTTATTATCAATACTCTCTTTGCCCACGATTACCTCTCCGTTGTCATTAATAAGTTTACTTACTCTTCTGTTTTTACATTTGCCTGTAATTTCTCTTACCTTTTTATGCACGTTGAAGTCGCCTTATTTACTTTGTATAATTTCGATTTCTTGGCATTTTTTCTTCAGTTCTTTCTGTTTGGCTTCTCTGATTTTTCTCTGTATATCTCGGATAGGTGTTAACACTATTGAAACAGTTTCGATACTTTTGTTAACAAGTATAGTCTATTTGGTTTCTTATAATATCATCTTCTCCGTTATCTCTAGGTGGTTTCCGCGTATACAGGCGTCTAGGTTGTAGTTTGTAAAATGTGTTTAGCACGACTTGGTCATGTTCAGGTGCAAAGATACTCATTGTTTTTCCTCGTTGATTTCTTTCTCCTATTCCATAAGGACCAATATGTTGCCTCTCTTTTCCGTTACCTATTTTAGCATTGATAAAATCAAGATGGAAATGCAAGAATGCAGGGAAAAAGACCTGTTGGAAGACCTAAAAAGAGATGGAAAGACGAAGTCGATGAGAATTCCACGAACTGCCTGGGAACGCGTTCATGGAAAAGAACAGCGGTAAATCGAAATGATTGGAGAAGCCTGTTGAAGGAGACCAAGACCCGATTTGGGCTGTAGTTCCATTAGATGGATGGATTTTAGCATTGAAATCTCCCATGACTATAAGGAGTTAATGTCTCGGTATATCTATTATACGTTGCTTATTTGTTTGTAAAATTCTGGTATTTCCTCATCACTGTGGTCTGCTATGGGTGCATAGACTTGCATAATGTTAGTGTTCATCGGTGACGTATTTATTTGTAACAAGAGGATTCTATCGTTCATTGGTATGGAGTTGTTGACATGTTTGGCTATACTTTTATGTCTGATAATTCCGACTCCGTTTTCATATTTACCATTTTTTGACCCTAAGGAGTATTCTTCTTCAATGTCACAATAACTTGAGTCATGTCACCTTATTTCGTTTGTGCCCATTATTACTGTTTTCGTGCGTTCCATTTCTTTGATTGCGCATTGGATTTTGTCTGATGGAGCCATAGACCTAACGTTAAAAGTGGATATTCTCTCCAGACAATTCGTGTGGATTTTTCTTATAGGTGTGTTATTGGACATTTTACAGGAATTTTGAATATTAATGACCTGGCAGGTCCTGCGGTCGTGGGAATCACCTCTCTTGCTAGATCTTGGTCTCCGATGTCCGTGATCAGTTAGCGAGTTTGCGTTGTGTTGTACAGTCATTATGATTGTGCTAGAAATATCTATACGGATCTTTAATATAGTGGTTTTTCGATACCCTCTATATTTTTATGCCGTTGACCAAACCACTGATTCTTCCGCCTTTGTGGCCAGTTTCTCAGCCTCGGGACAAAAGAGTGCCCTACCACCTACCAACTCGTCCGCCCGAAACCGTTGGTCAGCAAGGGGGAGATTGCTTATACCAGCCATCATTCGGTGAATTACCCGTTGGTCCACGGGAGGTATTTTATTTCCCTTCTACCCACCAGTAAACCGGGTCTTCCGAGAGATTTTCTCGATGTTACTATTTTAAAAACAGTGTTCTTAAATTCAAATTTATAAAAGTCGCTATACCTCCGGTTCTAATCAACGAAAATTGATGTAGTTGCCTTTCGGCATAGCAGACGGTAATTCTAATGTTGTGTTTTGTATAATACGTGTCACTTTCGTTTGTTTAAAGATACATATTTCTTCTACGAAAAGTAATCGCTCATAATGAACATACCTCTATAACTGTAAGAGATATAGCTAAAGCAGTTGGTGTAGAAAAATCAAGTGTTTTAAAAATTTTAAGAACAATTAAAGACTCTGGATCATCGTCTTTAAAAAGAAAGGAAAATTTGTTGCGAACGGTAACAAACTTCAAGAACTCATAAATTTATTATACAAAATTGCAAACTAAATCCAAGAAAGACAAGCATAGACTTTTGAAGGAATTCATTGGATTATGATGTTAAGGTGAGTATCTCAACTGCACAAAAAATGCTTCTGGAAGTTGGGCCGGAAGGCAAAAAAGCAGAGAAAACAATTTTTAATACAGAAAATATTAAAAAATGCTTATCATGTGCCAAAAAATCCCGATCATGGACTGTCAACAACTGGTAAAAGGTCATTTTCAGTAATAAATCACACTTTTTGTGCCGTGATATAAATCAAGTTTTTTTATACGAATTTAAGGTGAATCTGCGACAAGAATATATCCAAGAGATTGTAAAATCCCTTCTAAATGTTTTGGTGCTCTTTTCAACAACTAGCACTGGAAGCGTAATTCCTATTAAAATATATTTTAATATTATTATGAATAAGAATGAAAATAACACCAAAACATTTTCTGCAGGAAAACACCGAGGAAAAATTCAATGTAGAATCACTTTGGAATGACTCCAAAAGAGAAAAGTATCAAAGGAGGCTAGCAAGGAAGATAGAGCTGAAACAAATAGACGTCATCGAAGATAAAAACGCGATTTGGGAGAAAATTCAAATTACGCAAGAGAATTGGTCTATTAATGTTAATATTTGACAAAACATTTCAACATGACTTGGCCTCTTGTCCCAATTCAGAATTTGTCCAGAAAATGCGTGAAAATAAAGGTACTTAATTAGCCTGGTAATTTGCCCGACGTAAATCCCATTTGAAAATTTATGACATATGCTCAAGAAAAGTTTAGCTAAGGTGAAATTAATGGAGCAAATGACAAATAATTTTTTTTTATTTATCCTAATTAATTCTGTATCTAAATCCAGACGATTTTTGAAGAGATCCCTGATTAGAGATTTAAATACATAGTTCTGTTATATTGTCCTACTATTTTTTAGTCTTCTCTAGTTATTTTATATCAAGTAATACATTAATAAATGATTGTTTTCGTAATTAAACCACTAATTAATTTAAACGAAATAATTCTAACGAAGATTTCTGTCGTCCAACCGTTTAAATTCCTCAATAAAATTTTCTCCGGGTTAATTTTAAACCCGATTCACGTTTTTAAACTTCATTACAATTAATTCAATCGAATCAGTGATCCGAAGCATGAGAAAACAAGCACTAGCAACGAAAGGGTTACTATCATCATTTACCTTCAAACCTTTTTTCCCTTATTTTCTCAATGACCTTTCGTGACTCTTTTATTAAGTAGTCAATTCGTCGAAGTATATCGAGACGTATATACACTCTAAAAATAAGAGAATTGATATATAAATCAGAAACTTGATTTAGTTAAATTTATCAAGAAATTTATAGATGAACTTAAGACAAAAGAAAGAATCAAATTGAAAAGTTCGTTTTAGGTGAATTTAATATAAATCACATAAAAATGTCTATTAATTCGAGAAAGCGTCTAAAAAAGTGTTTAAATACAGAATTAAAAAATTAGTAACAGTAAAAGGAAAGAAAAAAGTTGACACGGTTGAAATGGACTACCTAAGAAGAGCTTGCCGTATACTCTGAGATAGCGCGT
>NW_027312830.1:0-25677 GCF_040954645.1 Diabrotica undecimpunctata
CGCGCTATCTCAGAGTGTGCGTGTGTGCGTGTGTGTGTGCGTGTGGGAGTATGTGTGTGTGTCCGTTCGGCTTGCAGAGATAAGAACACGGCCAAGGCAAGAAGGCCCTGCCTGTCGTGAGAGACGACTAATAGGTAGGAGTCGAGAGGTGAAGAATGTATGTGTGTGTGCGTATGGCGTGTTTGTGTGTGTGTGAGTGTATGTGTGTGTGCGTGTGTGCGTGCGTGTGTGCGTGTGTGTGTGAGTGTGTGTGTGTGTGCGTGTGTGTGTGTGTCCGTTCGGCTTGCAGAGATAAGAACACGGCCGTGGCAAGAAGTCCCTGCCTGTCGTAAGAGGAGAATAATGGGTAGGGTCGAGAGGTGAAGAGTGTATGTGTGTGTGTGTGTTCGTACGTGTGTGAGTGTGTGTGTGAATGTGTGTGTGTCAGTGTGTGTGTGTCCGTGCGGCTCGCAGAGATTAGAATACGGCCGAGGCAATAAGTCCATGCCTGTCGTAAGATGCGACTAATGGGTAGGAGTCGAGAGGTGAAGAGTGTATTTGTGTGTGTGTGCGTGTGTGCGTGTGTGCGTGTGTGTGTGCGTGTGTGCGTGTGTGTGTGTGTGAGTGTGTGTGTGTCCGTGCGGCTCGCAGAGATTAGAATACGGCCGAGGCAAGAAGTCCCTGCCTGTCGTAAGAGGCGACTAATGAATAGGAGTCGAGAGGTGAAGAGTGTATGTGTCTTTGTGTGTGTGCGTGTGTTTGTGCGTGTGTGAGTATGTGTGTGTATGTGTGTGTGTGTCCGTTTGGCTTGCAGAGATAAGAATACGGCCGAGGCAAGAAGGCCCTGCCTGTCTTGAGAGGCGACTAATGGATATTAGTCGAGAGGTGGAGAGTGTGTGCGTGTGCGTGTACGTGTGCGTGTGTGCGTGTGTGCCTGTGTGCGTGTGTTTGTGTGTGCGTGTGTGTGTGTCCTTTCGGCTCGCAGAGATAAGAATACGTCCGTGGCAAGAAGGCCCTGCCTGTCTTAAGAGGCGACTAATGGATAGGAATCGAGAGGTGGAGAATGTGTGCGTGTGCGTGTGTGCGTGTGTGCGTGTGTGCCTGTGTGCGTGTGTTTGTGTGTGCGTGTGTGTGTGTCCGTTTGGCTCGCAGAGATTAGAATACGGCCGAGGCAAGATGGCCATGCCTGTCGTAAGAGGTGACTAATGGGTAGGAGTCGAGAGGTGAAGAGTGTATTTGTGTGTGTGTGTGCGTGTGTGTGCGTTTGTACGTGCGTGTGTGTGTGAGTGTGTGTTTGCCCGTTCGGCCTTCAGAGATAAGAATACGGCCGAGGCAAGAAGGCCCTGCCTGTCGTAAGTGGCGACTAATTGGTAGGAGTCGAGAGGTGAAGAGTGTATGTGTGTGTGTGTGCGTGTGTGCGTGTGTGTGCATGTGTAAGTGTGTGTGTATGTGTGTGTGTCGGTTTGGCTTGCAGAGATAAGAATACGGCCGAGGCAAGAAGGCCCTCTCTCTTGGAAGGGGCGACTAATAGGTAGAAGTCGAAAGGTGAATAGTGTATGTGTGTGTGTGCGTGTGTGGGTGTGTGTGTGTTTGTGCGTGTGTAAGTGAGTGTGTGTATGTATGTGTGTGTCCATTCGGCTTGCAGAGATTAGAATACGGCCGAGGCAAGAAGGCCATGCCTGTCGTAAGAGGCAACTAATGGGTAGGAGTCGAGAGGTGAAAAGTGTT
The DNA here is from genome assembly GCF_040954645.1 of Diabrotica undecimpunctata. NCBI lineage: Eukaryota > Metazoa > Arthropoda > Insecta > Coleoptera > Chrysomelidae > Diabrotica > Diabrotica undecimpunctata. The sequence continues at coordinate 1,708 of NW_027312830.1, forward strand.
TTCGTGTGTGTGCGTATGTGTGCGTGTGCGTGCTTGTGTGTGTGAGTGTGTATGTGTCCGTTCGGCTTGCAGAGATAAGAATACGGCCGAGGCAAGAAGGCCCTGCCTGTCGTAAGTGGGGAGTAATTGGTAGGAGTCGAGAGGTGAAGAGTGTATGTGTGTGTGTGTGCGTGTGTGCGTGTGTGTGTGCCTGTGTGAGTGTGTGTTCGGTCGGCTCGCAGTGATAAGGACACGTCCGTGCCAAGAAGGCCCTGCCTGTCGTAAGCGGCGACTAATGCGTAGGAGTCGAGAGGTGAAGAGTGTATGTGTGTAAGTGCGTGTGTGCGTGTGTGTGCGTGTGTGAGTGTGTGTGTGTGTCCGGTCGGCTCGCAGAGATAAGAACACGGCCGTGGCAAGAAGGCCCTGCCTGTCGTAAGAGGCGACTAATGGGTAGGAGTCGAGAGGTGAAGAGTGTATGTGTGTGTGAGTGTGTGCGTGTGTGTGTGTTTGTGCGTGTGTGAGTGTGTGTGTATGAGTGTGTGTGTCCGTTCGGCTTGCAGAGATAAGAATACGGCCGTGGCAAGAAGGCCATGCCTGTCGTAAGAGGCGACTAATGGGTAGGAGTCGAGAGGTGAAGAGTGTATGTGTGTGTGAGTGTGTGCGTGTGTGTGTGTTTGTGCGTGTGTGAGTGTGTGTGTATGGGTGTGTGTTGTAACGATGCTCTGATCGTTTAACAGTTCGAACCGTGGGAGTGTCAATATTTGCGCATCCACTTCTACAACGTGACGGCGTAGTGGTATTCAAACGGCTATTTAAGGCGTGTGAATAGCGGAATTAGACAGTCTTGCAGCTAGCGCTCTAGGCTCCCTGACTCGCCGGTGTAGTGAACCAGCGGGCCATTCTGGACAGAGATAGTTCCGTATTGAGGATCATACTCTGTCCCTAACCAAGCGGAACCCATCAGTATTGCGTATTGAGCATTACCGTGGATCTGCACAGAACCAACCGGGACAGAGATTTCCGTATTGAGGATCATACTCTGTCCTTAGCCAAGCGGAACCCGTCGGCATTGTGTATTGAACATTGCCGTGGGTCTGCACAGCTAAATATTTTGTTTACGAGCATATTCGGAGCTTTCGCTGAATTGAAGCGAAAGCGAGTAGTACTAATAGTAGTAATAATTAATTTCTTTTCTTTTATAGACGTTTGCCGGGGGATTCATTCATCGCGGGACCCAGACGGAAACGTAGAATTCATTTTATTTTTGTTTTATAAGTATACAACGTAGAATTCCTTTTTTTTAGTTTTTATTTATTGTATATATATACTTAATAGATTTATTTTTATTTCAAACCTGTGTTTTACTGAGTCTGTTGCCCCGAAAGAGCTACCCATCACAAACTGGCGCCCGAGCAAAAATTAATAAAATGCCGACAGATAAAGACACAGACTCAGTAATAGGTACGTCGTGGATAAACCGACTTTGCAAAGAGGAATTGCAGAGCGAGGCCGAAAAATACGGCCTAGATCCCAAGGAAACCGTCGACGAATTGAGAGCACGACTCAGAACCTATTTTAAAAATCGTGAGGAAGCTACAGGAACAATCCCAAAAGAAAAAACTTACAAGGGAACAGAATCCGACACACTGGCCCAGGAAATTTCGGCATCCGAAGACAATTACAGGAATTAGCAATATATATATAAGCGGGGATCCTACAGCTTCTGCCGCTTCCCGCATTTCGATCGCCATCTTTTTCTATCTCTCCAGGTGTCTTCATCAATGGCTCTGTCTTTCATGGTTTCCATAACACCTTGTATCCAAGACTTGGCTGGTCTTCCTCGTTTCCTTCTATTACTTGGATTGTATTCCATAGCTCTTTTTGGCCATCTGTTGTCGTCCATCCTCTGTACGTGTCCATACCATATTAACTGTCTAGTTTCTATTCTTTCAGAAGTTGTATGTACTCTATCTGTTTTTCTTCTAATTTCAGAATTAGGTATACGTTCTACTCTTGATATACGGCAAGCTCTTCTTAGGTAGTCCATTTCAACCGTGTCAACTTTTTTCTTTCCTTTTGCTGTCATTTGCCAACATTCTGCTCCATATGTAAGAATTGGCTCTACAATTACTTTGTAGATAGTCATTTTAGTTTTCATAGTAGCTTTGTTGGACCAAAGTATCGAATTCAGAATTTGAACACTCTTCCTGCTTTGTTGCACTCTATAGTCTATATCTCGTTCCGTTGTTCCTTTACTGCAGATAATACTTCCCAAATATTTGTATTCGTAGCACCTTTTCATTTGTCTAATTTCCAAATCCGGGTCTTCGTCTTCACTGCCTATTCGCATATATTCTGTTTTAGACATATTCATACTCATCCCCCATTTTTCGTATTCATCTTTGAGCTTTCTAAGCATATAATTTGCATCTTCTTCACAGCTTGCAATTAGTACTTGATCATCTGCAAAGAACAGCGTTGTCAGATAATGGTTGTTAAGCTTCAACCCCATTCCCGCACATTTTTGTCTCCACTGGTGCAGTGCTTCTTGGATATATATTTTGAATAGGGTGGGGGAAAGACAACATCCTTGTCTCAAGCCTTTCGTTACTGTAAATACCCTTGAGAAAGTATTTCCTGTTTTTACAGTGCTTTGAGGACATTTATAGATGTTCAGTATTGCTTTTAGATATGTTTTACTAAGGTCCGTTTTCGTCAAGACACTAAATAAGAGTTTTAAAGGAACTGTATCATAAGCCTTCTCCAGATCTATAAATACCAGATGCGTAGGGAGGTTTCGAGCTGTTCGTTTTTCAATTATTTGTTGAAGGGTAAATGTGTTGTCCACGCACGATCTTCCTGCTCTGAAGCCGCTTTGTAACAACCGGAATTAGCAATAACGAAACAAATGGGGCAACCAGAATTGCTAAATCAAGTACGAAAGTGGAACACACACTTCGACGAGAAACATTCGGATGCAATAGAATTCTTAGAGAGGATAGACGAATTAAGCTTGGCCTACGAGATCGATAAACAAGATCTACTAAGAGCATTACCAGAATTATTAGGAGATCACGCCTTGTTATGGTACAGAAACAATAACAAAAATTGGAAGTCATGGACAGATTTCAGCGAAGATTTTAAAAAAGCTTTCTATCCCAGGGGATATTTGGTACAACTAGAAGAGGAAATCCGAAACAGAAAACAGAGACAGAACGAACCAGTAGATAGATATATCACGGAGATTCAAACATTAATCAGACGAGAAGGATCTTTTTCTAAAAACCAAGAACTCGAAAGGATATACAAAAATTTGTTACCAGAATATAAGCTTTATGCTCGCCGCCGGGATTTCGGAAACTTAGCCGAATTACAGGATTTAGCCCAAGAATACGAAGATCTAGAAGACGAAAAGACCCGAGCAAATCAGATTTGCCGTGGAAACTGGAGACGCACGGACCAAGCAGAGTACGATGCGAAAACGGCATGCTTTAGATGCAAGATGCCAGGTCACAGCCGTAAAAACTGCAAAAACCCATGGAAAAAGTTTTGTTCGCGTTGCGGCAGAGAAGGAGTTTACAGCAGCGACTGCTGTTTCAGGCGTCAGGGAAACGAATTACAGACTGGAGAAACAAGGAGTCGTCCCAGTCTGTAAAACAAGATTCGACTCCATTCGTTTTCGCCGTTACACAGCCAGCAAGCAATGACATTCGACTGTTCGCATCACTAAAAATAGGGCAAAGAACATACAGAGCGCTCATCGACACAGGAACTACTAAAAATTACGTCGGGGATAGAATAGCTCAGATATACAAGGACTTTCTAGATAGCTACAGCGGGAGAACAAGACTAGCAAATGGAGCGTCAATAGAGCTTAACCAGAAGTTGACAATTGAATGCGAGATCGATAAGTTACAAACCCGACAAACATTCATAGTAATGCCAGGGTTGACGGAAGATGCATTACTAGGAGTGGAATTCCTCAGGAACCATTCTATCGAACTTAAATTCGATAAACATACGACCAAACAATACATACAACATCAAGAAGAGACATGTAACACTTTAAAAGACTCCACTCAAAATACGGATTTAGAAAGGTTCCTAAGAAAAGAACTAAGGGAGTTTGAGAACATAACAGGACCCACCAACTTAATAAGACACGAAATAAAATTGAAGAAAAAGTGCGATCCAGTCAAGCAGCCTTATAGGCGGCACAATCCCGCAATGCTACAGATCATCAACCAAGAAGTGGACAAGATGTTAAAAGAAGGAACCATCGAACCCTCCACAAGTGGTTGGAGTTCACCGATTGTACTAGTTAGGAAAAAGGATAACTCGTACAGATTTTGCATTGACTTTAGAAAAGTCAACGAACTATCAGATAAGGACGCATATCCGTTACCCAGAATATCGGAAATTCTGGATAGACTTAAGGAAGCAAATTTTATATCGACCCTCGATTTGAAACAGGGATATTTTCAAATACCCCTAGAAGAAACAAGCCGCCCAGTGACAGCATTCAGCGTACCCGGAAAAGGCCATTTTCAGTTCAAAACCACCCCATTCCGACTGCATTCCGCAGGAGCCACTTTCCAACGCCTACTGGATAAGGTAATACCTCCCGATATGGAATTCGCGTTTGCCTACTTGGATGATATCGTAGTAATATCTAAAACGCTCCAAGAGCATTTAAATCACCTACAAGAAGTTTTCCGAAGACTGAAAGAAGCCAGATTACAGCTGAACTTCGAGAAATGCACGTTTTGCCAGTCAGAACTCAGATACTTAGGACATGTGGTTGGAGCAGAAGGAATAAAAACCGACCCGGAGAAAACCAACGCTATAACCGGACTTACAGCACCGAGAAATGTGCGTCAACTCCGCCGGTTCCTAGGAATAACATCATGGTACCGCCGATTCATAGAGAACTATTCGACAATAGCAGGACCGCTAAACATGCTTCTGAAGAAGAAGATAAGATGGAAATGGACCGATAAGCAGGAAAACGCGTTTGAAGAGCTAAAATCAAAACTTACATCGGCCCCAGTATTAGCATGCCCCGATTTTTCGAAAACATTTTACCTGCAAACAGATGCGTCGAACTGTGGACTTGGAGTTGCACTAACACAGAAATACGACGGCCAGGATAAAGTAATTGCATATGCTAGTCGAACCCTCACACCAGCCGAGACAAAATATTCCACAACGGAAAAAGAATGTCTATCCATCGTGTACGGGATAAAGCAAATGAGGCCGTATATAGAAGGATACAATTTTAAGGTCATATCAGACCATCAGTCCCTCAAATGGCTGAAGAACCTTAAAAACCCGTCAGGTCGGTTAGCCAGGTGGAGTTTAGAACTGCAACAGTACGATTTCGAGGTAATATATAGAAAGGGAGTCCTCAACAAGGTAGCAGATGCTTTGTCACGACAACCACAAGAAAACCAGAGCGAAGAACCAGAGTCGGAATTATTAGCATCAGAACTGGAATCATGCAGTTGGTACGATAATTTATATAGGAATGTACTCCAGAACCCAGACGATTTCCCGGATTTACAAATATCAAACGGGAAATTATATAAACACGTTTGGAGCAGCCGTAATTTAGCCGACCCAGAGTTTAATAACCCATGGAAATTATGCGTACCAAGATATAAAAGGAAAGATATTTTGTAGGAAAATCATGACTCGACCACAGCAGGCCACTTAGGAATTGCAAAAACAATTTGCCGAATAGCGCAAAAGTACTATTGGCCTAAGATGTTTAAACAAATTGCAGACTACGTTAGAGCCTGTACGAAGTGCCTCCAATATAAACCGTCTCAAATGCAACCAGCCGGGAAAATGCAACCGTCCACTGTAGAAAAGCCTTGGCATACTGTCTCAGTTGATTTAATGGGACCATTCCCAAGATCTGCAAAAGGAAACATTTTCTTAATAGTCGTGCAAGACCGGTTTACCAAATGGGTCGTCGCCCAGCCAATAAGAGCAGCATCTACGAACTCTACAATCTAAAGTAGTCATGCAATTCGGTATCCCGAAGAAAATCATCTCGGACAATGGCGCGCAATTTACAAGCGGAAATTTTAAGGCGTTCCTAAAGTCCTATAACATAAATCACATTCTAACACCGCCGTACTCACCTCAATGCAATCCAGAAGAACGAATGAACAAAGTACTGAAAACGATGATAGCTACTTACGTGGAGGATAACCATAAAGACTGGGACAAATTCATACCAGAATTCTGCTACGCCATAAATTCGTCAAGACACGATTCAACAGGATTTTCACCAGCGCTTCTTAATTTCGGAAGGGAATTAGACATAACAGAGGCGACAAATGGACAAGATATACAGGGGTATGCAGAAAACTTAAACAAGTTAGAAGCGTTAAGAGAACTAGCAAAAGTGCACATGGAACACGTTTTCGAGGACCAAAAGAAACATTACGATCTAAGACGAAGAGACTGGCAGCCGCATCCAGGAGATCGAGTCATGAAAAAGGAACACTATCTATCATCAGCTAGTGCAGCTTTCACCAGCAAACTAGCGCCGAAGTACTCAGGACCATACATAGTAACGTCAGTAATATCACCAGTAATAGTAAAACTGAAATTGGCCGATAGTAGTAGCCGCAAGCAGATGACGGCGCATGTAAAAGATTTAAAACCATGGGAGGGGGGAAATGTTACTACAGAAATCCAATCCCCACCACAACCAAACGGTATTTAAGTGGCAATGCTAGCAAGCAGAATTCAGTTCATCAACATCAAACATGGAAGACATATTAGAGATACCGGAAGAGATGACCCCTCTGGGAACGCCAGAGAGACCCGAACTACCCGTGACACCAGGAAAAGACGCGGAGAGGATCATGAAAAGGTTCCACGAACTTTTTGGGACACCACCAACCCCACCGAGGAAGAAGAGCGTACCTGATACCAAAACGGGACAAGAAGCCCAATCCGCGTCCACTCCAGGAGAACCGGAACCCGGGAAACACGCCGACCTTATAGAGATCGTCCCAAAACACCTGGTCGAGAGGGGGACCAAAAGATACAGGATATGCTGTAACAATGGGAGGAAGATTGTAATAAAGATACCGAGAGGGATAGATGGCATCACAAGGCTGTAGACACCATATACACAAAAAAAAGGTATGTTACTTTTTTTTTTTTCTCAAAGAGAAGGGGGTATAACGATGCTCTGATCGTTTAACAGTTCGAACCGTGGGAGTGTCAATATTTGCGCATCCACTTCTACAACGTGACGGCGTAGTGGTATTCAAACGGCTATTTAAGGCGTGTGAATAGCGGAATTAGACAGTCTTGCAGCTAGCGCTCTAGGCTCCCTGACTCGCCGGTGTAGTGAACCAGCGGGCCATTCTGGACAGAGATAGTTCCGTATTGAGGATCATACTCTGTCCCTAACCAAGCGGAACCCATCAGTATTGCGTATTGAGCATTACCGTGGATCTGCACAGAACCATCCGGGACAGAGATTTCCGTATTGAGGATCATACTCTGTCCTTAGCCAAGCGGAACCCGTCGGCATTGTGTATTGAACATTGCCGTGGGTCTGCACAGCTGAATATTTTGTTTACGAGCATATTCGGAGCTTTCGCTAAATTGAAGCGAAAGCGAGTATATTAGTAGTACTAATTAATTTCTTTTCTTTTATAGACGTTTGCCGGGGGATTCATTCATCGCGGGACCCAGACGGAAACGTAGAATTCATTTTATTTTTGTTTTATAAGTATACAACGTAGAATTCCTTTTTTTTAGTTTTTATTTATTGTATATATATACTTAATAGATTTATTTTTATTTCAAACCTGTGTTTTACTGAGTCTGTTGCCCCGAAAGAGCTACCCATCACAGTGTGTCCGTTCGGCTTGCAGAGATAAGAATACAACCGTGGCAAGAAGGCCATGCTTGCTGTAAGGAGCAACTAATTGGTAGGAGTCGAGAGGTGAAGAGTGTATGTGTGTGTGCGTGTGTGCGTGTATGTGTGTTTGTGCGTGTGTGAGTGTGTGTGTATGAGTGTGTGTGTCCGTTCGGCTTGCAGAGATATGAATACGGCCGGGGCAAGAAGGCCCTGCCTCTCGTAAGAGGCGACTAAAAGGTAGGGGTCAAGAGGTGAAGAGTGTATGTGTGTGTGTGTGTGTGTGTGAGTGTGTGTGTTTGTCCGCTCGGCTCGCAGAGATAAGATTACGGCCGTGGCAAGAAGGCCCTACCTGTCTTAAGAGGCGGCTAATGGATATTAGTCGAGAGGTGGAGAGTGTGTGCGTGTGCTTGTGCGTGGGTGCGTGTGTGTGCGTGTGTGCGTGTGTGTGTGAGTGTGTGTGTGTCCGTTCGGCTCGCAGAGATAAGAACACGGCCGTGGCAAGAAGTCCCTGAATGTCGTAAGAGGCGACTAATGGGTAGAAGGCGAGAGGTGAAGCGTGTATGTGTGTGTATGTGTGTGTGCGAGTGTGTGTGTGTGTGTGTCCGTTTGGCTCGCAGATATAAGAACACGTCCGTAGCAAGAAGGCCCTGACTGTCGTAAGAGGCGACTAATGGATAGGAGTCGAGAGGTGAAGAGTGTGTACGTGTACCTGTGCGTGCGTGTTTAAGTGTGTGTGTATGTGAGTGTGTGAGTGTGTGTGAGTGTGTGTGTGTGCGGTCGGCTCGCACAGATAAGAACACAGCCGTGGCAAGAAGGCCCTGCCTGTCGTAAGAGGCGAGTAATAAGTAGGAGTCGAGAGGTGAAGAGTGTATGTGTGTGTGTGCGTGTGTGCGTGTGTGCGTGTGTGTGTGCGTGTGTGAGTATGTGTGTGTGTTAGTTCGGCTTTCAGAAATAAGAACACAACTGAGGCAAGAAGGCCCTTCCTATCGTAAGGGGCGACTAATAGGTAGGAGTCGAGAGGTAAAGAGTGTATGTTTGTGTGCGTGTGTGCGTGTGTGTGTGCGTGTGTGAGTATGTGTGTGTGTCCGTTCGGCTTGCAGTGATAAGAACACTTCCAAGGCAAGAAGGCCCTGCCTATCGTAAGAGGCGACTAATATGTAGGAGTCGAGAGGTGAAGAATGTATGTGTGTGTGCGTGTGTGCGTGTTTGTGTGTGTGTGAGTGTATGTGTGTGTGCGTGTGTGCGTGCGTGTGTGTGTGTGTGTTTGTGAGTGTGTGTTTATGTATGTGTGTGTGTCCTTTCGGCTCGCAGAGATAAGAAAACAGCCGTGGCAAGAAAGCGATGCAAATCGTACGGGGAGACTAATGGATAGGAGTCGAGAGGCGATGAGTGGGCGACTAATAAGTAGGAGTCGAGAGGTGAAAAGTGTATGTTTGTGTGCGTGTGTGTGTGCGTGTGTGAGTATGTGTGTGTGTCCGTTCGGCTCGCAGAGGTAAGAACACAGCCGTGGCAAGAAGGCCCTGCCTGTCGAAAGAGGCGAGTAATAAGTAGGAGTCGAGAGGTGAAGAGTGTATGTGTGTGTGTGCGTGTGTGCGTGGCACACACGGCCGTGGCAAGAAGTCCCTGAATGTCGTAAGAGTCGACTAATGGGTAGGAGTCGAGAGGTGAAGCGTGTATGTGTGTGTGTGTGCGAGTGTATGTATGTGTGTCCGTTCGGCGTGCAGAGATAAGAATACGTCCGTGGCAAGAAGGCCCTGCCTGTCTTAAGAGGCGACTAATGGATAGGAGTCGAGAGGTGGAGAGTGTGTGCGTGTGCGTGTGCGTGTGCGTGTGCGTGGGTGCGTGTGTGTGTGTGCGTGTGTGCGTGCGTGTGTGTGTGAGTGTGTGTGTAAGTGTGTGTGTCTGTTCGGCACACAGAGATAAGAACTCGACTGTGGCAAGTAGTCCCTGCCTGTCGTAAGAGGCGAGTAATAAGTAGGAGTCGAGAGGTGAAGAGTGTATGTGTGTGTTCGTGTGTGCGTGGCACACACGGCCGTGGCAAGAAGTCCCTGAATGTCGTAAGAGGCGACTAATGGGTAGGAGTCGAAAGGTGAAGAGTGTATGAGTGTGTGTGTGCGTGTGTGCGTGTGTTTGTGCGTGTGTGAGTGTGTGTGTGTGTGCGTGTGTGCGTGCGTGCGTGTGTGTGTGTGTTTGTCCGCTCGGCTTCCAGAGATAGGAATACGGCCGGGGCAAGAAGGCCCTGCCTGTCTTAAGAGGCGGCTAATGGATAGGAGTCGAGAGGTGGAGAGTGTGTGCGTGTGCGTGTGCGTGTGCGTGTGCGTGTGCGTGGGTGCGTGTGTGTGTGCGTGTTTGCGGGCGTGTGTGTGTAAGTGTGTGTGTGTCTGTTCGGCTCGCAGAGATAAGAACACGGCCGTGGCAAAAAGTCCCTGAATGTCGTAAGAGGCGACTAATAGGTAGGAGTCGAGAGGTGAAGAGTGTATGTGTGTGTGTGTGCGTGTGTGCGTGCGTGTTTAAGTGTGTGTGTATGTGAGTGTGTGAGTGTGTGTGAGTGTGTGTGTGTGCGGTCGGCTCGCAGAGATAAGAACACAGCCGTGGCAAGAAGGCCCTGCCTGTCGTAAGAGGCGAGTAATAAGTAGAAGTCGAGAGGTGAAGAGTGTATGTGTGTGTGTGTGTGTGAGGGTATGTGTGTGTACGTATGTGTGTGTCCGTTCGGCTCGCAGAGATTAGAATACGGCCGAGGCAATAAGTCCATGCCTGTCGTAAGAGGCGATTATTGGGTAGGAGTCGAGAGGTGAAGAGTGTATTTGTGTGTGTGTGCGTGTGTGCGTGTGTGTGTGCGTGTGTGTGTGTGAGTGTGTGTGTGTCCGTTCGGCTCGCAGAGATAAGAACACGGCCGTGGCAAGAAGTCCCTGCCTGTCGTAAGAGGCGTCTAATGAATAGGAGTCGAGAGGTGAAGAGTGTATGTGTCTGTGTGTGTGTGCGTGTGTTGTGCGTGTGTGAGTGTGTGTGTGTATGTCTGTGTGTCCGTTTGGCTTGCAGAGATAAGAATACGGCCGAGGCAAGAAGGCCCTGCCTGTCTTAAGGGGCGACTAATGGATAGGAGTCGAGAGGTGGAGAGCGTGTGCGTGTGCGTGTACGTGTGCGTGTGTGCGTGTGTGCCTGTGTGCGTGTGTTTGTCTGTGCATGTGTGTGTGTCCGTTCGGCTCGCAGAGATGAGAATACGTCCGTGGCAAGAAGGCCCTGCCTGTCGTAAGAGGCGACTAATGGGTAGGAGTCGAGAGGTGAAGAGTGTATTTGTGTGTGTGTGCGTGTGTGCGTGTGTGTGTGCGTGTGTGCGTGTGAGTGTGTGTGTGTCCGTTCGGCTCGCAGAGATAAGAACACGGCCGTGGCAAGAAGTCCCTGCCTGTCGTAAGAGGCGTCTAATGAATAGGAGTCGAGAGGTGAAGAGTGTATGTGTCTGTATGTGTGTGCGTGTGTTTGTGCGTGTGTAAGTGTGTGTGTGTATGTCTGTGTGTCCGTTTGGGTTGCAGAGATAAGAATACGGCCGAGGCAAGAAGGCCCTGCCTGTTTTAAGGGGCGACTAATGGATAGGAGTCGAGAGGTGGAGAGCGTGTGCGTGTGCGTGTGCGTGTACGTGTGCGTGTGTGCGTGTGTGCGTGTGTGCCTGTGTGCCTGTGTGCGTGTATTTGTCTGTGCGTGTGTGTGTGTCCGTTCGGCTCGCAGAGATGAGAATACGTCCGTGGCAAGAAGGCCCTGCCTGTCTTAAGAGGCGACTAATGGATAGAAATCGAGAGGTGGAGAGTGTGTGCGTGTGGGTGTGCGTGTGCGTGTGTGCTTGTGTGCGTGTGTGTGTGTCCGTTCGGCTTGCAGAGATAAGAATGCGTTCGTGGCAAGAAGGCCCTGCCTGTCTTAAGAGGCGACTAATGGATAGGAGTCGAGAGGTGGAGAGTGTGTGCGTGTGCGTTTGCGTGTGTGCGTTTGTGCCTGTGTGCGTGTGTTTGTGTGTGCGTGTGTGGGTGTGTCCGGTCGGCTCGCTGAAATGAGAACGCGGCCGTGGCAAGAAGGCCCTGCCTGTCGTAAGAGGCGACTAATGGGTAGGAGTCGAGAGGTGAAGAGGGTATGTGAGTGTGTGCGTGTGTGTGTTTGTGTGTGAGTGTGTGTGTGTCCGTTCGGCTCCCAGAGATAAGAATGCGTTCGTGGCAAAAAGGCCCTGAATGTCTTAAGAGGCGACTAATGGATAGGAGTCGAGAGGTGGAGAGTGTGTGCGTGTGCGTTTGCGTGTGTGCGTTTGTGCCTGTGTGCGTGTGTTTGTGTGTGCGTGTGTGGGTGTGTGAGTGTGTGTGAGTGTGTGTGTGCGGTCGGCCCGCAGAGATAAGAACACACCGTGGCAAGTAGGCCCTGCCTGTCTTAAGAGGCGAGTAATAAGTGGGAGTCGAGAGGTGAAGAGTGTATGTGTGTGTGTGCGTGTGTGCGTGTGTGTGTGCGTGTGTGAGTATGTGTGTGTGTTAGTTCGGCTTGCAGAAATAAGTACACGACTGAGGCAAGAAGGCTCTGCCTATCGTAAGAGGCGACTAATAGGTAGGAGTCGAGAGGTGAAGCGTGTATGTGTGTGTATGTGTGTGTGCGAGTGTGTGTGTGTGTGTGTCCGTTTGGCTCGCAGATATAAGAACACGTCCGTAGCAAGAAGGCCCTGACTGTCGTAAGAGGCGACTAATGGATAGGAGTCGAGAGGTGAAGAGTGTGTACGTGTACCTGTGCGTGCGTGTTTAAGTGTGTGTGTATGTGAGTGTGTGAGTGTGTGTGAGTGTGTGTGTGTGCGGTCGGCTCGCACAGATAAGAACACAGCCGTGGCAAGAAGGCCCTGCCTGTCGTAAGAGGCGAGTAATAAGTAGGAGTCGAGAGGTGAAGAGTGTATGTGTGTGTGTGCGTGTGTGCGTGTGTGCGTGTGTGTGTGCGTGTGTGAGTATGTGTGTGTGTTAGTTCGGCTTTCAGAAATAAGAACACGACTGAGGCAAGAAGGCCCTTCCTATCGTAAGGGGCGACTAATAGGTAGGAGTCGAGAGGTAAAGAGTGTATGTTTGTGTGCGTGTGTGCGTGTGTGTGTGCGTGTGTGCGTGTGTGCCTGTATGCGTGTGTTTGTCACGTGAAGAGTGTATGTGTGTGTGTGTGCGTGTGTGCTTGCGTGTTTAAGTGTGTGTGTATGTGAGTGTGTGAGTGTGTGTGAGTGTGTGTATGTGCGGTCGGCTCGCAGAGATAAGAACACAGCCGTGGCAAGAAGGCCCTGCCTGTCGTAAGAGGCGAGTAATAAGTAGGAGTCGAGAGGTGAAGAGTGTATGTGTGTGTGCGTGTGTGCGTGTGTGTGCGTGTGTGAGTATGTGTGTGTGTTAGTTCGGCTTGCAGAAATAAGAACACGACCGAGGCAAGAAGGCCCTGCCTATCGTAAGAGGCGACTAATAGGTAGGAGTCGAGAGGTGAAGAGTGTATGTGTGTGTGCGTGTGTGCGTGTGTGTGTGCGTGTGTGAGTAGGTGTGTGTGTCCGTTCGGCTTGCAGTGATAAGAACACGGCCAAGGCAAGAAGGCCCTGCCTGTCGTAAGAGGCGACTAATAGGTAGGAGTCGAGAGGTGAAGAATGTATGTGTGTGTGCGTGTGTGCTTGTTTGTGTGTGTGTGAGTGTATGTGTGTGTGCGTGTGTTCGTGCGTGTGTGTGTATGTGTTTGTGAGTGTGTGTGTGTGTATGTGTGTGTGTCCCTTCGGCTCGCAGAGATAAGTAAACAGCCGTGGCAAGAAGGCGATGCAAATCGTACGGGGCGACTAATGGGTAGGAGTCGAGAGGTGAAGAGTGTATGTGTGTGGGTGCGTGTGTGCGTGTGTGTGTGAGTATGTGTGTGTGTCCGTTCGGCTTGCAGAGATAAGAACACGGCCGAGGCAAGAAGGCCCTGCCTGTCGTGAGAGACGACTAATAGGTAGGAGTCGAGAGGTGAAGAATGTATGTGTGTGTGCGTGTGTGCGTGTTTGTGTGTGCGTGAGTGTATGTGTGTGTGTGCGTGTAACTGGCGTGTGTGCGTGCTTGTCTGTGTAAGTGTGTGTGTGTGTCCGTTCGGCTCGCAGAGATAAAAATGCGTTCGTGGCAAGAAGGCCCTGCCTGTCTTAAGAGGCGACTAATGGATAGAAGTCGAGAGGTGGAGAGTGTGTGCGTGTGCGTGTGCGTTTGCGTGGGTGCCTTTGTGCCTGTGTGCGTGTGTTTGTGTGTCCGTGTGTGTGTGTGTCCGGTCGGCTCGCTGAAATGAGAACACAACCGTGGCAAGAAGGCCCTGCCTGTCGAAGAGGCGACTAATGGGTAGGAGTCGAGAGGTGAAGAGGGTATGTGTGCGTGCGTGTGTGCGTGTGTGTGTGTGTGAGTGTGTGTGTACGTATGTGTGTGTCCGTTCGGCTCGCAGAGATTAGAATACGGCCGAGGCAATAAGTCCATGCCTGTCGTAAGAGGCGATTATTGGGTAGGAGTCGAGAGGTGAAGAGTGTATTTGTGTGTGTGTGCGTGTGTGCGTGTGTGTGTGCGTGTGTGTGTGTGAGTGTGTGTGTGTCCGTTCGGCTCGCAGAGATAAGAACACGGCCGTGGCAAGAAGTCCCTGCCTGTCGTAAGAGGCGTCTAATGAATAGGAGTCGAGAGGTGAAGAGTGTATGTGTCTGTGTGTGTGTGTGCGTGTGTTTGTGCGTGTGTGAGTGTGTGTGTGTATGTCTGTGTGTCCGTTTGGCTTGCAGAGATAAGAATACGGCCGAGGCAAGAAGGCCCTGCCTGTCTTAAGGGGCGACTAATGGATAGGAGTCGAGAGGTGGAGAGCGTGTGCGTGTGCGTGTACGTGTGCGTGTGTGCGTGTGTGCCTGTGTGCGTGTGTTTGTCTGTGCATGTGTGTGTGTCCGTTCGGCTCGCAGAGATGAGAATACGTCCGTGGCAAGAAGGCCCTGCCTGTCGTAAGAGGCGACTAATGGGTAGGAGTCGAGAGGTGAAGAGTGTATTTGTGTGTGTGTGCGTGTGTGCGTGTGTGTGTGCGTGTGTGCGTGTGAGTGTGTGTGTGTCCGTTCGGCTCGCAGAGATAAGAACACGGCCGTGGCAAGAAGTCCCTGCCTGTCGTAAGAGGCGTCTAATGAATAGGAGTCGAGAGGTGAAGAGTGTATGTGTCTGTGTGTGTGTGCGTGTGTTTGTGCGTGTGTAAGTGTGTGTGTGTATGTCTGTGTGTCCGCTTGGCTTGCAGAGATAAGAATACGGCCGAGGCAAGAAGGCCCTGCCTGTTTTAAGGGGCGACTAATGGATAGGAGTCGAGAGGTGGAGAGCGTGTGCGTGTGCGTGTACGTGTGCGTGTGTGCGTGTGTGCGTGTGTGCCTGTGTGCCTGTGTGCGTGTATTTGTCTGTGCGTGTGTGTGTGTCCGTTCGGCTCGCAGAGATGAGAATACGTCCGTGGCAAGAAGGCCCTGCCTGTCTTAAGAGGCGACTGATGGATAGAAATCGAGAGGTGGAGAGTGTGTGCGTGTGCGTGTGCGTTTGCGTGGGTGCCTTTGTGCCTGTGTGCGTGTGTTTGTGTGTCCGTGTGTGTGTGTGTCCGGTCGGCTCGCTGAAATGAGAACACAACCGTGGCAAGAAGGCCCTGCCTGTCGAAGAGGCGACTAATGGATAGAAGTCGAGAGGTGGAGAGTGTGTGCGTGTGCGTGTGCGTTTGCGTGGGTGCCTTTGTGCCTGTGTGCGTGTGTTTGTGTGTCCGTGTGTGTGTGTGTCCGGTCGGCTCGCTGAAATGAGAACACAACCGTGGCAAGAAGGCCCTGCCTGTCGAAGAGGCGACTAATGGGTAGGAGTCGAGAGGTGGAGAGCGTGTGCGTGTGCGTGTACGTGTGCGTGTGTGCGTGTGTGCGTGTGTGCCTGTGTGCCTGTGTGCGTGTATTTGTCTGTGCGTGTGTGTGTGTCCGTTCGGCTCGCAGAGATGAGAATACGTCCGTGGCAAGAAGGCCCTGCCTGTCTTAAGAGGCGACTGATGGATAGAAATCGAGAGGTGGAGAGTGTGTGCGTGTGGGTGTGCGTGTGCGTGTGTGCGTGTGTGCGTGTGTGTGTGTCCGTTCGGCTTGCAGAGATAAGAATGCGTTCGTGGCAAGAAGGCCCTGCCTGTCTTAAGAGGCGACTAATGGATAGGAGTCGAGAGGTGGAGAGTGTGTGCGTGTGCGTTTGCGTGTGTGCGTTTGTGCCTGTGTGCGTGTGTTTGTGTGTGCGTGTGTGGGTGTGTCCGGTCGGCTCGCTGAAATGAGAACGCGGCCGTGGCAAGAAGGCCCTGCCTGTCGTAAGAGGCGACTAATGGGTAGGAGTCGAGAGGTGAAGAGGGTATGTGAGTGTGTGCGTGTGTGTGTTTGTGTGTGAGTGTGTGTGTGTCCGTTCGGCTCCCAGAGATAAGAATGCGTTCGTGGCAAAAAGGCCCTGAATGTCTTAAGAGGCGACTAATGGATAGGAGTCGAGAGGTGGAGAGTGTGTGCGTGTGCGTTTGCGTGTGTGCGTTTGTGCCTGTGTGCGTGTGTTTGTGTGTGCGTGTGTGGGTGTGTGAGTGTGTGTGAGTGTGTGTGTGCGGTCGGCCCGCAGAGATAAGAACACACCGTGGCAAGTAGGCCCTGCCTGTCTTAAGAGGCGAGTAATAAGTGGGAGTCGAGAGGTGAAGAGTGTATGTGTGTGTGTGCGTGTGTGCGTGTGTGTGTGCGTGTGTGAGTATGTGTGTGTGTTAGTTCGGCTTGCAGAAATAAGTACACGACTGAGGCAAGAAGGCCCTGCCTATCGTAAGAGGCGACTAATAGGTAGGAGTCGAGAGGTGAAGCGTGTATGTGTGTGTATGTGTGTGTGCGAGTGTGTGTGTGTGTGTGTCCGTTTGGCTCGCAGATATAAGAACACGTCCGTAGCAAGAAGGCCCTGACTGTCGTAAGAGGCGACTAATGGATAGGAGTCGAGAGGTGAAGAGTGTGTACGTGTACCTATGCGTGCGTGTTTAAGTGTTTGTGTATGTGAGTGCGTGTGTGTGTGTGAGTGTGTGTGTGTCCGTTCGGCTCGCAGAGATAAGAACACGGCCGTGGCAAGAAGTCCCTGAATGTCGTAAGAGGCGACTAATGGGTAGGAGTCGGGAGGTGAAGCGTGTATGTGTGTGTATGTGTGTGTGCGAGTGTGTGTGTGTGTGTGTCCGTTTGGCTCGCAGATATAAGAACACGTCCGTAGCAAGAAGGCCCTGACTGTCGTAAGAGGCGACTAATGGATAGGAGTCGAGAGGTGAAGAGTGTGTACGTGTACCTGTGCGTGCGTGTTTAAGTGTGTGTGTATGTGAGTGTGTGAGTGTGTGTGAGTGTGTGTGTGTGCGGTCGGCTCGCACAGATAAGAACACAGCCGTGGCAAGAAGGCCCTGCCTGTCGTAAGAGGCGAGTAATAAGTAGGAGTCGAGAGGTGAAGAGTGTATGTGTGTGTGTGCGTGTGTGCGTGTGTGCGTGTGTGTGTGCGTGTGTGAGTATGTGTGTGTGTTAGTTCGGCTTTCAGAAATAAGAACACGACTGAGGCAAGAAGGCCCTTCCTATCGTAAGGGGCGACTAATAGGTAGGAGTCGAGAGGTAAAGAGTGTATGTTTGTGTGCGTGTGTGCGTGTGTGTGTGCGTGTGTGCGTGTGTGCCTGTATGCGTGTGTTTGTCACGTGAAGAGTGTATGTGTGTGTGTGTGCGTGTGTGCTTGCGTGTTTAAGTGTGTGTGTATGTGAGTGTGTGAGTGTGTGTGAGTGTGTGTATGTGCGGTCGGCTCGCAGAGATAAGAACACAGCCGTGGCAAGAAGGCCCTGCCTGTCGTAAGAGGCGAGTAATAAGTAGGAGTCGAGAGGTGAAGAGTGTATGTGTGTGTGTGCGTGTGTGCGTGTGTGTGTGCGTGTGTGAGTATGTGTGTGTGTTAGTTCGGCTTGCAGAAATAAGAACACGACCGAGGCAAGAAGGCCCTGCCTATCGTAAGAGGCGACTAATAGGTAGGAGTCGAGAGGTGAAGAGTGTATGTGTGTGTGCGTGTGTGCGTGTGTGTGTGCGTGTGTGAGTAGGTGTGTGTGTCCGTTCGGCTTGCAGTGATAAGAACACGGCCAAGGCAAGAAGGCCCTGCCTGTCGTAAGAGGCGACTAATAGGTAGGAGTCGAGAGGTGAAGAATGTATGTGTGTGTGCGTGTGTGCTTGTTTGTGTGTGTGAGTGTATGTGTGTGTGCGTGTGTTCGTGCGTGTGTGTGTATGTGTTTGTGAGTGTGTGTGTGTATGTGTGTGTGTCCCTTCGGCTCGCAGAGATAAGTAAACAGCCGTGGCAAGAAGGCGATGCAAATCGTACGGGGCGACTAATGGGTAGGAGTCGAGAGGTGAAGAGTGGGCAACTAATAGGTAGTAGTCGAGAGGTGAAGAGTGTATGTGTGTGGGTGCGTGTGTGCGTGTGTGTGTGCTTGTGTGAGTATGTGTGTGTGTCCGTTCGGCTTGCAGAGATAAGAACACGGCCGAGGCAAGAAGGCCCTGCCTGTCGTGAGAGACGACTAATAGGTAGGAGTCGAGAGGTGAAGAATGTATGTGTGTGTGCGTGTGTGCGTGTTTGTGTGTGCGTGAGTGTATGTGTGTGTGTGCGTGTAACTGGCGTGTGTGCGTGCTTGTCTGTGTGAGTGTGTGTGTGTGTCCGTTCGGCTCGCAGAGATAAGAATGCGTTCGTGGCAAGAAGGCCCTGCCTGTCTTAAGAGGCGACTAATGGATAGAAGTCGAGAGGTGGAGAGTGTGTGCGTGTGCGTGTGCGTTTGCGTGGGTGCGTTTGTGCCTGTGTGCGTGTGTTTGTGTGTCCGTGTGTGTGTGTGTCCGGTCGGCTCGCTGAAATGAGAACACAACCGTGGCAAGAAGGCCCTGCCTGTCGAAGAGGCGACTAATAGGTAGGAGTCGAGAGGTGAAGAGTGTATGTGTGTGTGCGTGTGTGCGTGTGTGTGTGCGTGTGTGAGTAGGTGTGTGTGTCCGTTCGGCTTGCAGTGATAAGAACACGGCCAAGGCAAGAAGGCCCTGCCTGTCGTAAGAGGCGACTAATAGGTAGGAGTCGAGAGTTGAAGAATGTATGTGTGTGTGCGTGTGTGCTTGTTTGTGTGTGTGTGAGTGTATGTGTGTGTGCGTGTGTTCGTGCGTGTGTGTGTATGTGTTTGAGAGTGTGTGTGTGTCCCTTCGGCTCGCAGAGATAAGTAAACAGCCGTGGCAAGAAGGCGATGCAAATCGTACGGGGCGACTAATGGGTAGGAGTCGAGAGGTGAAGAGTGGGCGACTAATAGGTAGTAGTCGAGAGGTGAAGAGTGTATGTGTGTGGGTGCGTGTGTGCGTGTGTGTGTGCTTGTGTGAGTATGTGTGTGTGTCCGTTCGGCTTGCAGAGATAAGAACACGGCCGAGGCAAGAAGGCCCTGCCTGTCGTGAGAGACGACTAATAGGTAGGAGTCGAGAGGTGAAGAGTGTATGTGTCTGTGTGTGTGTGCGTGTGTTTGTGCGTGTGTGAGTGTGTGTGTGTATGTCTGTGTGTCCGTTTGGCTTGCAGAGATAAGAATACGGCCGAGGCAAGAAGGCCCTGCCTGTCTTAAGGGGCGACTAATGGATAGGAGTCGAGAGGTGGAGAGCGTGTGCGTGTGCGTGTACGTGTGCGTGTACGTGTGCGTGTGTGCGTGTGTGCCTGTGTGCGTGTGTTTGTCTGTGCCTGTGTGTGTGTCCGTTCGGCTCGCAGAGATGAGAATACGTCCGTGGCAAGAAGGCCCTGCCTGTCGTAAGAGGCGACTAATGGGTAGGAGTCGAGAGGTGAAGAGTGTATTTGTGTGTGTGTGCGTGTGTGCGTGTGTGTGTGCGTGTGTGCGTGTGAGTGTGTGTGTGTATGTTCGGCTCGCAGAGATAAGAACACGGCCGTGGCAAGAAGTCCCTGCCTGTCGTAAGAGGCGACTAATGGGTAGGAGTCGAGAGGTGAAGCGTGTATGTGTGTGTATGTGTGTGTGCGAGTGTGTGTGTGTGTGTCCGTTTGGCTCGCAGAGATAAAAACACGTCCGTAGCAAGAAGGCCCTGCCTGTCGTAAGAGGCGACTAAAAGGAAGGGGTCGAGAGGTGAAGAGTGTATGTGTGTATGTGTGTGAGTGTGTGTGTTTGTCCGCTCGGCTCGCAGAGATAAGATTACGGCCGTGGCAGAAGGCCCTGCCTGTCTTAAGAGGTGGCTTATGGATAGGAGTCGAGAGGTGGAGAGTGTGTGCGTGTGCGTGTGCGTGTGTGTGGGTGCGTGTGTGTGCGTGTGTGCGTGTGTTTGTGTGAGTGTGTGTGTGTCCGTTCGGCTCGCAGAGATAAGAACACGGCCGTGGCAAGAAGTCCCTGAATGTCGTAAGAGGCGACTAATGGGTAGGAGTCGAGAGGTGAAGCGTGTATGTGTGTGTATGTGTGTGTGCGAGTGTGTGTGTGTGTGTGTCCGTTTGGCTCGCAGAGATAAGAACACGTCCGTAGCAAGAAGGCCCTGCCTGTCGTAAGAGGCGACTAATGGATAGGAGTCGAGAGGTGGAGAGTGTGTGCGTGTACGTGTGCGTGCGTGTTTATGTGTGTGTGTATGTGAGTGTGTGAGTGTGTGTGTGCGGTCGGCTCGCAGAGATAAGAACACAGCCGTGGCAAGAAGGCCCTGCCTGTCGTAAGAGGCAAGTAATAAGTAGGAGTCGAGAGGTGAAGAGTGTATGTGTGTGTGTGCGTGTGTGCGTGTGTGTGTGCGTGTGTGAGTATGTGTGTGTGTTAGTTCGGCTTGCAGAAATAAGAACACGACTGAGGCAAGAAGGCACTGCCTATCGTAAGAGGCGACTAATAGGTAGGAGTTGAGAGGTGAAGAGTGTATGTTTGTGTGCGTGTGTGCGTGTGTGTGTGCGTGTGTGAGTATGTGTGTGTGTGTCCGTTCGGCTTGCAGTGATAAGAACACGGCCAAGGCAAGAAGGCCCTGCCTATCGTAAGAGGCGACTAATAGGTAGGAGTCTAGAGGAGAAGAATGTATGTGTGTGTGCGTGTGGGCGTGTTTGTGTGTGTGTGAGTGTATGTGTGTGTGCGTGTGTGCGTGCGTGTGTGTGTGTGTGTTTGTGAGTGTGTGTGTATGTATGTGTGTGTGTCCCTTCAGCTCGCAGAGATAAGAAAAGAGCCGTGGCAAGAAAGCGATGCAAATCGTACGGGGCGACTAATGGATAGGAGTCGAGAGGCGAAGAGTGGGCGACTAATAAGTAGGAGTCGAGAGGTGAAAAGTGTATGTGTGTGTGCGTGTGTGAGTATGTGTGTGTGTTAGTTCGGCTTGCAGAGATAAAAACACGACCGAGGCAAGAAGGCCCTGCCTATCGTAAGAGGCGACTAATAGGTAGGAGTCGAGAGGTGAAGAGTGTGTGCGTGTGCGTGTGCGTGTATGTTTGTGTGCGTGTGTGCGTGTGTGCGTGTGTGTGTGAGTGTGTGTGTGTCCGTTCGGCTCGCAGAGATAAGAACACGGCCGTAGCAAAAAGTCCCTGAATGTCGTAAGAGGCGACTAATGGGTAGGAGTCGAGAGGTGGAGCGTGTGTGCGTGTGCGTGTGCGTGTATGTTTGTGTGCGTGTGTGTGTGTGTGTCTGTTCGGCTCGCAGAGATAAGAATACGTCCGTGGCAAGAATGCCCTGCCTGTCGTAAGAGCAGAATAATGGGTAGGAGTCGAGGGGTGAAGAGTGTATGTGTGTGTGTTTGTGTGCGTGTGTGCGTGCGTGTGTTAGTGTGTGTGTGAGTGTGTGTGTGTCAGTGTGTGTGTGTCCGGTCGGCTCGCAGAGATATGAACACGGCCGTGGCAAAAAGGCTCTGCCTGTCGTAAGAGGAGAATAATGGGTAGGAGTCGAGAGGTTGAGAGTGTATGTGTGTGTGTGCGCGCGTGTGTGTGTGTATGTGTATGTGTGTGTGTGTGTGTGCGTGTCTCTTCTGCTCGCAGAGGTACGAATACGGCCGTGGCAAGAAGGCCATGCCTGCTGTAAGGAGCAACTAATGGGTAGGAATCGAGAGTTGAAGAGTGTACCTGTGTGTGAGTGTGTGTGTGTGTGCGTGTGTGAGTGTATGTGTGTGTGTGTGTCCGTTCGGCTTGCAGAGATAAGAATACAGCCGTGGCAAGAAGGCCCTGCCTGTCGTTTAGAAGAGTTTAGGTGTGTGTGTGTGGTTGTGAGTGTGTGTGTGTGGTTGTGAGTGTGTGTGTGTGTCTGTATGGCTCGCAGAGGTAAAAACACGGCCGTGGCAAAAAGGCCCTGCCTGTCGTAAGAGACGACTAATGGGTAGGAGTCGAGAGGTGAAGAGTGTATGTGTGTGTGTGTGTGTGTGTGTGTGTGTGTGTGTGTGTGTGTGCGTGTGTGCGTGTGTGAGTGTGTGTGTGTGTCCGTTGGCTCGCAGAGATAAGAATACGGCCGTGGCAAGAAGCCCTGCCTGTCGTAAGAGGCGACTAATGGGTAGGAGTCGAGAGGTGAAGAGTGTATGTGTGTGTCTGTGTGTGCGTGTGTGTGTGAGTGTGTGTGTGTGCGTGTGTGAGTGTGTGTGTATGTATGTGTGTCCGTTCGGCCTGCATAGGTAAGAATACAGCCGAGGCAAGAAGGCCCTGCCTGTCGTAAGGTGCGAGTAATAGGTAGGAGTCGAGAGGTGAAGAGTGTAGGTGTGTGTGTGTGTGTGTGAATGTGTATGTGTGTCTGTATGGCTCGCAAAGATAAGAACACGGCCGTGGCAAAAAGGCTCTGCCTGTCGAAAGAGGCGTATAATGGGTAGGAGTGGAGAGGTGAAGAGTTTAGGTGTGTGTGTGTGTGAGTGTGTGTGTGTGTCTGTATGGCTCGCAGAGATAAAAACACGGCCGTGGCAAAAAGGCCCTGCCTGTCTTAAGAGACGACTAATGGGTAGGAGTCGAGAGGTGAAGAGTGTATGTGTGTGTGTGCGTCTGTGCGTGTGTGAGTGTGTGTGTGTGTGTGTGTGTCCGTTCGGCTCGCAGAGATAAGAATACGGCCGTGGCAAGAAGGCCCTATCTGTCGTAGGAGGCGACTAATGGGTAGGAGTCGAAAGGTGAAGAGTGTATGTGTGTGTGTGCGTGTGTGTGTGTGTGTGAGTGTGTGTGTGTGTGTGCGTGTGTGAGTGTGTGTGTATGTATGTGTGTCCGTTCGGCCTGCGGAGATAAGAATACAGCCGAGGCAAGAAGGCCCTGCCTGTCGTAAGGGGCGAGTAATAGGTAGGAGTCGAGAGGTGAAGAGTGTATGTGTGTGTGTGTGCGTGTGTGCGTGTGTGTGCTTGTGTGAGTGTGTGTGTGTGTCCGGTCGTCTCGCAGAGATAAGAACACGGCCGTGGCAACAAGGCCCTGCCTGTCGTAAGAGGCGACTAATGGGTACGAGTCGAGAGGTGAAGAGTGTATGTGTGTGTGTGCGTGTGTGCGTGTGTGTGGTGTGTGAGTGTGTGTGTGTATTTGTGTGTGTGAGTGTGTGTGTGTCCAGTAGGCTCGCAGAGATAAGAACACGGCCGTGGCAAGAAGGCCCTGCCTGTCGTCAGAGGCGACTAATGGGTAGGAGTCGAGTGCTGAAGAGTGTATATGTGTGTGTGTGCGTGTGTGCGTGTGTGTGCGTGTGTGAGTGTGTGTGTATGTTTGTGTGTCCGTTTGGATTGCAGAGATAAGAATACGGCCAAGGCAAGAAGACCCTGCCTTTTGTAAGGGGCGACTAATAGGTAGGAGACGAGAGGTGAAGAGTGTATGTGTGTATGCGTGTGTGCGTGTGTGTGTGCGTGTGTGAGTATGTGTGTGTGTCCGTTTGGCTTGCAGAGATAAGAATACGGCCGAGGCAAGAAGGCCCTGCCTCTTGTAAGGGGCGACTAATAGGTAGGAGTCGAGAGGTGAAGAGTGTATGTGTGCGTGCGTGTGTGCGTGTGTGTGTGAGTGTGTGTGTATGTGTATGTGTGTCCCTTTGGCTCGCAGAGATAAGAAATCAGCGGTTTCAAGAAGGCCATGCCTGTCTTAAGAGGCGACTAATGGGTAGGAGTCGAGAGGTGAAGAGTGTATGCGTGTGTGTGTGATCTGTGTGTGTGT
>NW_027312831.1:0-25672 GCF_040954645.1 Diabrotica undecimpunctata
CGCGCTATCTCAGAGTGATATTTTTAGTTGTTTTTGAAAACCTGTTTCAAGATAATTAGTCAGTGCTACGACAAGCAGGATTTTGACCAAACCGCATCTGCAGAGCTGCGGTTTGGTCAAAATCCTGCTTGTTCCGTATTGCTCGGCTAACCCTACTATATAGCGTCTTTTTAAAAAGTTTTTAGACCATACTTAAAACTAAAATTAGATAGTAATTTTTTGGTGAATCATTAGCTTTTTCTGACTTTAAAATGACAATTTTTGCTCTTTTTAGTTAATAAGGAACATGTCTTGTCTGAAGAATATCGGAGAAGAACTACTTTTCAAGCCATTGCCTATTTAAATCTGCCACTGTCCTTTATAAACTCAGCATGAATGTTATTAAAGCCAGTGGCTTTTCCTATTTTTATTTCAATAAGAGTGTTTGGTGTGAAATTATTGAGGTCTCTGACAATAATTACAATGACAACGAAAAATGCAATATTATGATTGCGAATAAATTAGCAATTAAGTGAAAAATTACGAAAATACCTAGCGTAATCCATTTATATTGTCTGTACAAAGAAAAGCACTTAGCGTTTGAGTATGATGTATTACTTGTAGCTAAGGAAGAAAATGAATATTTGCGTGTCGTGGCGCAACGGATGCACAGTGCACACGTCCTGGTCAAACTAGAGAAAATGTTTACATCGCGATGTCTTGTCTCGATCTGTGTTTTTCAGTATTTGTAGATAATATAATAGTCCGTAAAATCAGAGATTTAAAATGGTCGCCCAGACTTAATAACAACTTGTGTATGCAATCCCGCAGAAATTTATTATTCTAAAGATTTTTCTTTGATTTTGAAGAATTTAACAAATAACTGGAAGGCAAGTGAATTTCTCTGAACTTAGCAATAATATTACCATATGTTAGCCAGTTTGACAATGAGAATTTACTGAATAGAAGAAAAGTAATATACTGTAATCTTTTAAACTAATTTAATAATTAGAATATATAATTAAACAAGATCATATCAGAGTACAGTAATAAAAATATTAAATGTAAAATATGTACATAAATACTAAATACTTTTTCAAACATTTCCCCCTCCAAAAACGAATGTTTTTAAGAACAGCTGAAAGTATAAGTGTAAACGATAGACATGAAAATATCGATATATTAATAAGGAACTAAGTAAAAATATAATAGAGAAATTGTGCACAGACCTACAGATTTTTTTTAACCTACTTAACTAGAAAGGTTGTGTCAAGGATAATATCGTTGGCTTCTTTTCCTGTAAGAATACTGAGGCATATGAAAGCAAAGAAGAAGAACTTCATCTGAAATCTTGGCATGGCTTTGCATTTTAGAAAGAAGTCATTGAAGCCGGGGAGTAATGATATTTCAACGAGCTCCACGGTAGGAAAATGCAAGTTTGGTGAAAATTTTATCATTTGTGGCGGTGATAAAACACGACTAGCATAATCAGGCGGTTTTAATTAAAATACACATATTGCCGAGTAGAGCGTGGTATCAGTTCTTGTATGTATTTAATACAAACGGCAATTTATGGATAAAAAGTTAGCTCGAGTGAACGCAGAATTAGACCAAATATGAAGATTTGACGAGATTCGATAAAAGTGACTAAATCATTTAGCACTACAACTATCTTGTGTAAGAGCCCCAATCTTGTCGAATTAGACCAAATATGGTATAAAAGAGAATTACTTCCTACCAAACCCTTGTCAGGACCGTTCCTAACAAAATGATGCATTAGAGCTTATGAGACAGTAGGAAAGCGCGATTCTAACGAAAAATCATCAGGATGGTTGCTGGAACTTTTTCTGGTAAAAACCGTCGAGTTCTAAAAGTTGAATAAGTACTTACTGCAGAGAGCGAGTGGATAAGAGAGTATTACTTCCTAACTAATCATTGTCAAGATGTACGTGGAGAAAATTCTTGGAGAGGTTTAGAAGAACCCAATTTCCAGAGAACCTCGTTATAGTTTCAAAATTCCTGATTTACTTCAATTTGTCAATACAAATCACACAATTTGCTTTCTATTAGAAATGAAATAACAACAAAAATATCACAATTTAAGTAAAAAACGAGATGACCTTTATGATCAGTATAAAAAGTGTCGACTAGCGACACACTTCAAACGTCATATAGATTGGCGTCGAAGCTGGTACTAATTTTGGAGACATAAAACGAAATAAAAATTTGTTTTTTGAAAACTCAATTTAGAATTAAGGAAACAGCGTCATATGTTGGAAAGTAATAAAATACCCATTAATTCAACATTATGTCTCTTTCAGATTTGGGATTTTACTAAAACGATTCTTTAGCATACAAAACGACGATATGCATAAAAAATGACACAGTGTACACAAAAGCAGTGTAAACAAGAATTATGTTGTTTAACCAACTAGAAGAAAAGATTTTGAGGCTGTTTAGTCATGAAAAAATAAGAACATTTATAAAGGGTGAATACTCGAATACAAGACACATTTAACACCTTGACTTATTACCTTTGAGTGCTTTGTGGCACTGCAAAACCAGAGATAACGAATATTTTACTGAAATAATAATAGTAATATAACCTTCCGCTGCCATTTTCTTTAAAACTGGTGTCAAAATAAGAGCATTCTTTGTATTGTACGAGCTTGCAGTGTTTCTTTTTTTTTCAGCCTTGTTCATGTTGTTAGTATAAAATTTTTATATTTATTTTAAAATAAATTAATAAATTTGTACGTAGGTCTTATTATAAACAGATCTCCATTTTTTGGTATTATACGTTTTTTACCCCTTTCTCCCTCAATAATTTTTCATTAGATACCAGTCGTTTAATAAGTAAAAAAGTTAGACACGCAGGGAAACAACTGGTCTTTATTTTACTACCGATGGTGTGCAAAACCTGTGTGGCCATATAAAGTTTAATTTACTTATTCCCTAATCCCGTAAGTATTTTGAAGGTGCTTCCGAGCCTTCGAAATCCTTATTTAAACATCTATCTCGCTTTATCCAATATACTTTGTTAGTAGCGTTGACTCGAATTAAAGTCCCCGCATCCGGCCGGATTTTCTACTTCCTGTGCTATTGAAATTCCTGTCAGAAGCAGCGGCATACTTCATAAGGGGCTATAAATGCTCTAAGTAAACGTAAGACCAAGTAAATGGGTACAATAATCGACAACAAAAAGATATAATAGTTTAAAAATATTGATTCGAAATATTTATTTATATTATCTTTAATAAAATTATTAACATAACTATTTCCTTATTTGATGGTTTTGATAATTAAAATGAGAACGCTGTATAAATTGGTCACATCCTGTGTAGCCCAGCGTATCTACCAACACTGCGCTCTAAACAACATCATAGACCCTTAACCATAGAAAGGATGCACTAAGGGTTCCATGGGTTGCAAAGAACAACATATTATGGACTCAGTCATTTCTAAGTTTCCTCTTCTTGGAGTTCCTTCTCCTATCGGAGGTTGGCTATCATCACAGCTATCCATACCTTATTGGCGGCTGCTCTAAAAAGATCTACTGAGCTGCAACTATATCACTCTCTTAGGTTTCTCAGCCAGGTAATTCTTCGTCTTCCTATGGATCTTTTTCCCTTGATTTTACCTTGCATTATGAGCCTTTTCTAACCATTTCTAACCAGGCATACACAAAAAAAGGAACCTTTTTACTGCCTTTATTGACTATTAGAAAGCCTTTGACTCAGTGCCGCATAAATGTCTGGTAGATATATTAAGAATATATAAGGTCAATGATAACGTAATAACCTTCTTAAGACATATATTGACAGATTGGAAGACTAAAATTCACCTCCAAATACCTGGTGAAAACAATATCGAAACGGAAAATATCGCAATTAACCGCGGCCTATTCCGAGGAGGCCCGTTGAGTCCATTGTGGTTCTGTCTAGCGATAAATCCACTATCCCAGCTATTGAACTCCACTGCCTCCGGTTTTAGTATTAAAAACAACAACAACACTGTAGTGGCGAAGCTTAATCATCTGTTGTATATGGATGATTTAGAACTAATAACTTCCACTCGAAATCACTTAGATCAAATGCTAAAAACTGTAATAATTTTTCAAATAATATCAGTATGCACTTTGGGTTAGACAAGTGCCGTGTACTAAATATAGTCAAGGGAAAGGTTCAACCCGAAGGATTCAATATGCAAAATGGCCAAAACATCGGGGCTATGGGCGAAAATGACATGTATAAATATCTAGGAGTAAAGCAAGCTCGGAAAATTGACCATAAATAAATGAAAATCGAATTAACTTCAGAGTTCATACAAAGGGTAAAACAGCTACTCCGCTCACATCTTAATAGTAAAAATTTGTTTAAGGCATTAAACACCTACGTATTTTCCGCGCTTAGCTACTCATTTGGGAGTATTAAGTGGACTAAAACGGATATAGAAACTCTTCAGCGAAAAGTACAAACATACCTTACAAAGACACAAAAACACCATCCTCAAAGTTCAGTAGAAAGAACGACATTACCGCGGTATTTAGGAGGACGAAGACTTATGGATATAAGCTAGCAATTAAAAAAACAGATTACTAATTTAAGAACTTATTTTCCGGTGCAGGCGGAGATATCTACTTTTCATCGCGCGATTTGTGCAGTAGATGACACAACATCGATCAAACTGAGGGAACAAGAAATGCGCATAAACCATCTGACTAAAAACAAAAAAATGCGCATCTGGATGCGTACATCTCTGCACTGGCGACATCCGAATGAAGTTAGTCAAGATTATGTCGACAATATAGCGTCGAACTATTGGTTAACATCAGGAAATATATTCCCTGAAACAGAAGTTTCACTACTTGCCATTCAGGATCAGGTTATACCAAACAAAAATTACCTGAAATATATCGTCAAAGGTCCAAAACGACAAATGCCGATATGGATTTCAAGCCCAAGAAACCATCCAACATCTTACAGGGGGCTGCCAGACATTTGCTGCAAATGAATATAGGGAACAGCATGACTCAGTAGGGAAGATCCTTCATTAAGAGATAGCTTTTAAACTGGGACTACTACAAACAAACCATCACTCATATTATCAATACGTTCCTGAGAGTATGCTTGAGAATGGCAACTACAAGCTATACTGGGACCGCACTGTGCCCACAGACCAAACAGTGGCATATAATAGACCAGATCTCATGCTAGTTAATAACCTTAACAGACAACAACACTAAATGATGTGGCGACACCCAACAACAATAATCTTTGTGTTAAAAAGAACGAAAAGATCGCCAAGTGCAGGGATCTGGAAATTCAAATACGAAGACAGTGGAGAATGTAAAGTACCCAGACAATACCTATTATTCTTTCTACTACTCGAGTCATTCCGAAGAACCTTCTAGAAAACATAGAAAAGCTAGGTATAAATAAACATCTTTACAAGACGCGCTATCTCAGAGTTCACGACATCCAGATGTGTACGAAAATTTCTGGAAGATACTCCAGCGTACCAAGTCACCTAGGGTTCGATAATACGGAAAGAGTCCCACCAGAGTACAATCCTTTTGATACCGTAGGTGTCTGGGGTAAGAGAATTTTCCCCTTAGAGGGAGTGTGAGCCGTATGGATAAATCTGGATAATATAATCTAATAACATTTAAATGCAGAAAATAAAGCATATATGTATATATTTGATTGTGATAGTATATATTGACAAAATCGACATCTACCTTAAACACATTATTAAAAAGAGTATGTATGGAAGCTAGTTTATCTAGTGATCTTTTCTCTTTACGAAAATTTACGCCGTCAAAACAAAAACATCTAAATCGCTCTAAATACATGCCAACATGAAATAACTGTATACCTGACCTATCGGTATTCCACTATCTTCAATGTTCACACAGTATCATGTTAAGAACTTAAGTTAACTTATGTTAAGTACAGTAGCCGCCAGTACCCATTTTTTGAAGGTACAGCATTCTTAGATAGAGAAAAATTGTGGCGAACAGACTCGATATACTGAGTTGTAAATTTAACAATAAAATTAATTATAACGATAAAATATTCCCATATTTCTCTTCCTATTCTTATAGTACACTGTCTGATTATCGAACGTTCGCAATAAGATTGGCAATAATTACTTTGTTAACAGCAACTCAAAATATATTATCGGATGTCTTTTGATACCACTCTAGGAGATTTCGGAGCCAGAATGCTCTTCTTCGACCTGGGCCCTTTCTTCTGGCTGTCTTTTCTTTATTATGAGTTGTGCAAGGTTATACCTCTCTGAATGTCTCATTACATGGCCAAAATATTGTAACTTTTGTAAATTGTAAATTTTTTTAATTCTGTTCTCTTTTTGATTTAGTGTAAAACTATTTCTTTATAAACTATCATTCTATACTATGTTCCTCTTATCCCTTTTATAGGCCTAGTAGTTAGTTTTGATGAAGAAAAAATATTTATAATATTATGTGCTCTGGTTTTTATAGTCTTATGAACTGATGACTTTTATTCAACATGTTACCCCCCATTCTTTCCAATAAACAATAATCAACTTTTTCTTTACACATACTTTAACACAACACTTTCTTCAAAATATACTGGCTCATGGTCTGTATCTTCAGCATCGGAATCGTCATAGACAGCTTCATCACTATCCACCCACCCTCACCTCTTTCATCAATTTTTTTAACCTCTCTTGCTGTTTTTCATAATTACTCATTTCTTTAGTAAATTAGTTATTAGGTATAGGAAAAAGATTCTATTCAATAAATGAATATATCAGGTAAAAACAACTATATCCAATAATAAACACCTTTATAAAAAAAATTTAGAAATTAAAAAAAAACAGTACACGAGTAGTCACCCCGGTGTCACAGACCGTTTAACTTTTCAAGTGTACAAATATAAAATTTGTTACACTAACGCACAACGTTCCTTTAAGATAGTTAGTAAAATATTGCGCCCCCAAGTTTCTTAGCTTCCCCACTTTCGCCAAAAATGAGAAATTGAACTTTGACTAGGACTGCGAAACCCTGCTTGACTAAATAAAGGCTAAAGTCTATAAAAATCTATATAAAAAAATAATAAATAAACAATACAATTACTTTATTCAATTTTAACAATATTATTTAAATTTTAAAATAAGGAAAACACAATGAACTGCCGCCTACTGTACTACTTTTGTTTTACATAAAAACAGTAAATTTTAGTAAATCCATCGCTAATATTTTTGAGTTTTATATAGAACACTTAACCCTAGACACGGGTCATTCGTAAATTTGACGACGCTCATAATACATCGAGCATTTTCGCCCACTCTCGTTAATTTTAACGATTTCCCCAATTGACTACCTATTTCCTGATTAGTACAGAGCTTGATAGTGTCGGAGACGGTTGTTATAATTTCCAATTCTAACATCATATTTCGTCGTTTTCTCATTACATAATGTACTATTTGAGTTTTTCTTATTAGGATGTCAAATAAAAATTGTTTTCTTTAAACGTCAAATAATGATGACATTACTTATCTAACTTGATCCTGTCAAAGTTTGATGTCTCCGCCGGCAGCAGTTTTTTTTTCCCATTTCTTTACGGCGGAGGGAAAAATGTTGTCATGGCAGCAATATGAAACATGTCACAAAGCAACAATACAAATGTCATTAACAACAATTAAACATCATTTTTATTTATAGTAATATTAAAAGTACAATTAGTTAATGAGGCATTTTCAAAATTGAAACCGTGCAAAAATGTTCCCAAGTCTTGATACGCATTGGTAATAATTGTTGATAATACTGATGGTCGAGAACAACTTTCAGCAATCATTCCAACGTGCTACTGCATCATTAGCCGCGGACTCAATTTCGTTTAGGTTTTCCATTTTCGCACTAAATTTGTGGTTGAAACAACAATAAGCTGTCTTTAATAATTGCAAACAACTGTCAAACAACTGTAACCAGGGAGACGCAAATCCCACCGACGACTTAATTATTTTAATTTCTAACATCTAGACGACTTTGATAGTTGTCACAGTTAATTTCGAGTAAAAATAGCGTATGAATTGTACTATTTATGGTTGAAAATTGCTATGTTTGAAGAAAAAAGAGTATACTTTATTCGGCAAAGAAGCGACTTTTCTTGACTTGCCCTCTGTTACGCGCCGAACGAAGTGACTTATGACTTTTTCATTCTAGGCCATATATTATATAATTTTATATCGGGTCCTAAAGGGACTGCAACTGTTCTAGGCTTAATAATTATTTTTTGCATTTTTTTTTCTGACAATATATTTGATATAATTCTGCAACATAAAAATGCAGAGATTGCCGATCAAGCTTGAAAATACAGTGTCTATCAGAATGTTAGCATAACGACAAAACATGAATTTAAAGCTTTATCTGATATTTTAATTCTTTCTGCAGCAAAGAAAGACAATCATTTATCGGCAAAGCATGTTTGATGCCACCATTTCAGGCAAGTTTTACAGATCTTGTATGAATTGTGATTGCTTTTTATTCCTGCTAATCTGCCTTAGATTTGATAATAAGGAAATGAGAGAAAGATAAATGATCCCTTTACACACATTCGAGAAATTTAAAACATGTTTATCGATACGTGTAGAACATCGTATTCTCCATCCTCATACGTCAAAATTGACGAACAACTTTTGGCATTCCGAGAACACTGTCATTTTAGGATGTATATTCCTAACAATCCAGCGAAGTATGGGATAAAAATTGTTATGGTATGCGTTTCCTCAACCAAATATATGGTAGATGCAAGTCCTTACTTGGTAAAAAAACAGAAACCAACGGTTTACCTCTAGCTGAATTTTATGTAAAAGAGTTGACTAAATCAATTCACGGTACGCATCTTACGTAACTGTGGACAACTGCTTCACAGCGGTTTCTCTTGCTGACCAATTGTTATAAGATCCTTACAAATTAACCATGATAGGAACCATTCAAAAGAATAAAAAGGAGATTCCTAAGGAGTAATACATCAATGTTTTGTTTCGATCAAAAAAAGACGTTAGTATCTTGCATGCCAAAGTGAAACAAAGTAGTTTTATTACTTTCAACAAAATGTATGAGGAAGCAGAAATCGCAGAAGAATAAGGGAAGCCATACATAATTTATAACTATAATGAAACCAAAGCAGGTGTAGACACATTTGACCAAATGTATTGTAATATGAGTTCTAGAAGAAAAACACTCAGATGGCCATTAGGCGTATTCTATGGAATGATAAATATGGCCAGCATAAACTCTTACGTTATTTATACTTTTAATATGTTAAAGAAAAGCGAAAAAACTATCTCCAGATATCAATATATGATTGAGTTAAGCCTTTGTCTTGCTAAATCATGGATGCTAAACAGATAAAACACTGCAAGTTTACGTCGAAATATTCGCCAAGACATAGACAATCCTCAACATAACTGAAGGAAATGATGAAAATATGGCACAGGAAAAGAAGAGAAAGACCTGTTTCTACTGTACAAGCAAAAAAAGGCGCATGACCACCAACTATTGCAAGGAGTGCAAAAAGCCAATTTGCGGAGAACACCGAGAAGATTTGTACCGTATGTTCCTAAAAATACTCAAATATGGTTGTTTCATAATTTTATGCTTTTGTAAGATAAACTAGGAATCTTAATTGTTTTTTATATAATAAATAAAAATTTCAAAGTAAAAAATATAGGCTTTTTTTATGGAGTAGTAAAATTTACGATTTTTTTAACTTTACAATGTAAAGTTAAAAAAATTCTAAAAGGTAAAAAATTAGCCTTTAAAACGGTTAAGACGTACATACAGTGTGTAAAAACCAAATGAAATAAGTTCATTATTTAGGTTACTGTACATATTTATAAAAAATTCCGAAACACGTCAAATTTAAATTATAACTTCGCGCTATCTCAGAGTGAAAATGCAACCCATACCTTCAATC
This sequence comes from Diabrotica undecimpunctata, assembly GCF_040954645.1. NCBI lineage: Eukaryota > Metazoa > Arthropoda > Insecta > Coleoptera > Chrysomelidae > Diabrotica > Diabrotica undecimpunctata. The sequence goes on from NW_027312831.1 coordinate 9,948, forward strand.
CCCTTAGAATGACAGGTACAACCCCCAATTTTTAAAATAGGAAGTATAGGCTTGTGATATATCGTTTGAAAAGTCTTTTTATTCTCCATTCAAAAATGTTGTCGCTTTCAAGTTTATTAATATAATTTAGATAAAATAAATTAAAATCATGTGGTTACCGAAATTCTCTAAAATATACTCAAAACTTATTTCCCGTTTAGGTCTTGATAATGAGAAAGTGGACAAAAACCATAGCAATGTGGTTTTTAGATGGTAACCATTAAAAAACTTTAAAGAATTTCCGTGGCAACGTTATTTTTATACGCATTAGTAAATTGTTTTATTTAAGTTGTCAGTATTTTAATTTAAGTAAAAAGTTCGTTCAATTCAATTCTGAAAAATGGTTATATTAACGGTAATGCATAAAATAACAGTTTTACAAATGATTTGTTACGGAGATAACACCCGAACACAACAGGAATTGAGTCGCCTATTTCATGAGAAATTTCCTAATTTACCGCCTATATCTCAAGGAACAATAAGTAAAATACAGAAGCATTTTCTCGAGTTTGGTCATGTAAGGCAGATAAAAAAAGCAGCTGCCAATGCACTAAGTAATAAACTCAAATTAGATATGTTGCTTGAGTTTCAGGAAAATCCACATACATCGAGTAGACAGGCATCCACTACATTCAATGCTAGCCATACATCGATAGTAAACATATTAAAAGAAAATAAATTGCATCCCTATAAGATGATACCTACTCAGGAGCTCATGGAAGACGATTTTGATAGGAGAACTTTTTTTTGTGAGCAAATGATGGACATGTTGGATAACAATATTATCCAATTAGAAGACGTTATGTTTTCTGATGAGTGTACTTTTTCACTTAACGGTCATGCTAATCGGCAAAATTGCCGCTACTGGGCCACGGAAAATCCTCACTGGATGAGAGAAGAACACACTCAATACCCTCAAAAGGTTAATGTTTGGGCAGGGATTGTAGGAAACAATTTCATTGGTCCCTTTTTCCTTGAGGGCAACTTGAATGGCAACAATGATTTAGCACTACTTCAAAATCATGTCATTCCAACGTTGTCAAATTTATATCCTGATCCAGGAAACCCTCAAGTTCCAGCAAATACGATATGGTTTCAGCAGGATGGAGCACCACCACATTACCAACTTAATGTCCGGCAGTACCTCGATACAATATTTCCCAATCGGTGGATAGGGAGCAAGGATCGATTAAATGGCCAGCGCGATCACCTGATCTTACATTATTAGATTTCTTTTTATGGGGATATGTGAAGAGCCATGTGTACAAAACTAAACCTTCTGATTGAAATGACTTAAAAGAACGAATAACGCTTGCGATTAGGTCGATCACGCCTGTTATGTTAAATAATGCTAGAAGACAGTTTTATTTGAGATTAGGATGTTGCCAAGACGTTCGCGGTGAACATTTTGAACATCTACTTCATTAACATTCATAGTTCTTTTTCGTGTTCTACATTTTATGACGTTTTGCATTACATTTTAGTTTTTGATTGTATTGTAGCGAATTTCGGTAACCACATGATTTTAATTTATTTTATCTTAATTAATCTCAATAAAGAATGTCAAGTTATAATTTAAATTTGAGGTGCTTCGCGATTTTTTATAAATATGTACAGTAACCTAAATTATAATGAATTTATTACATTTGGCTTTTACACACTGTATAAAGATCCTTGACTCATATTGTATATATGACACATTTCAGGATGTATTTAGATATATGCTTTAAGCTTTAAAATGCAATGTTCTTATTGCTTATTAAGGATTAAACCACTTTAAATTTTTTTTATATTTTTTATCAGCCAAACAATATTATTACAGTTTGTAACTTCTACAAACAAAATTGTATGTGCAAACATATACCTAAATTCGTAAAAATTTATTTTTTAAAATTTTTTATCATTTTTTCTTTGCAACACACTTGTCAAAAGTCATCCAATATTCCCAAAAAGACTATATTTACGGGCAACTTGGTGGCATACAGAACAGATCTTGACATACACATACACATTCTCAATCCCAAAAAGTGTTCTAATAGCAATTCAGTGGCGCGGAAAGAACCAAAAGGCAACAAAGAAGTTCGTCGAAACAGAGAAGTAACGAAATAATTTGATATTGTCGTAGTATATGTAATGAGAAATCTCTTTGGATGTGTTCGTGGGTTGTTTGGCCACGCCGGAATGCATCGGAGTCAATGGGAAGAGTGGAAATTTACATTTCAAACAGTTGTTGAATTTTGAAAATGGTGAGTTCGTGTATTTCGAAGCTCGACGGCTCTTTTATAGTCTAAAGAAAACATCAAATGTCGGTTTTGGCAAGGGTTGTGGCTCTGAAATAATAGTTTCTGTGCGATACGTTGGAGCGGCAGAAACTAATTGTATTTTGTGCATGATTGTTCTCTAACAGTTGTTTAAGACCAAACTGACATTAAATACTTAATAATCATTACTTTATCGAAAAAATAATTCGAATAATTATAATTTGACTTGTATAGTATAGTAATATTTATAGATGTACATTCATACTTGGGAACAATACACCAACTAAGTAATAGAGCGCGAGCTTGAAGAGAAATTGAATAATTTTGAAAAATTTAACTAGTTCGTTACATTTTATTTTTAAGTTGATATTATCAAATGGATTGGTTTGTATTTGGAAAAAAAACTAATTTTTACTCTTTTGTATTGATTATAAAACGTTATCGAAAAAATCGTGTAATAGAGATAGGCCATGGAATAAGTAGTCGTTCTTTTGGGTTCTTTGTGAGTCCCAAAGAAAACTATAGCAAATATAAATATAAGCTTATTTTTGTAGAATGAGTACAATAGTATAACAATAAAACACTAAAAAGTTCAAAATTTCCACAGATAAGTCGATGATTCGAACGAGTACATACCGCTTTGTGAATCAGTGTAGAAATTGGGTGTTTATCACAGTAAATACCAGTTTTTCTTCTTGTTCTTCTTCCTACTTTATAAATAGGCTTAGTGCCTGTTTTACTTCGATTTTTAGCCTCAATTGACGTTGTCTGACCATCTTTCCCTCGGTCGTCCCAATGATCTTCTTCCATTTGGCGATTTGTCCCTTGCTATTCGTACTATTCTATTTTCTGTCATTATTTCGATGTGTTCATTCCATTCCAATTTTCTTCTTTTGGTCCACGCGTTAATTTCGTCTATACCACATCTCGCTCGTATTTCCTTACTTCTTACTCTGTCTCTTAGAATTTGGTTTGTTATTTTTCTTAAGACTTTCATTTCTGTTGTTTCCAGTAGTCTTTGTATTTTCGCAGTATCTGCTCCTGTTTCCGCTGTGTACGTCATTAACGGTCTTATTGTTGATTTATATATCTTGGTTTTCGTTTCCGTTTTTAGGTATTTGTTTCTCCAGATTGTGTTGTTGAGATATCCTGCTGCTCTGTTTGCCATGTTCACTTGTTTTTGTACTTCTTCTTCCACTTTTCCGTAGCTTGACAGTTTTATTCCCAAGTATTCAGTTTCCATCACTTGTTCTATTATTTTGTTATTTACGACTAGTTTACATCGTCTTGGTTCCGCTGATATCACTATCGTTTTAGTTTTCTCTGTTGAGATCTCCATGTTGTATATGAGCGCCGTATCTTCGAATTATTTAATTATTCTTTGTAGGTCATCTTCATTTTCGGCTGTTATTATGGCATCTTCGGCGTAGCGCATTATCCTTATTTCCTTTTCTTCCATTCTATATCCTCTTCTTTTTAACTTTCTTTATGAATTCATCCATTATCAGATTAAATATTAATGGGCTCAGCGAATCTCCTTGTCTAATGCCAGTTTCATATTTGATAGGTTGCGATAGTTTTCCTTTACATCTTACCATAGCTATGTTATCTTTATATATATTCGCAATGGTTTTTACTAAATTCAGTAATATTCCCTTTTCATATAGTAAATGTATCGCGTCCCGAATTCTCACTCTATCAAACGCTTCCTTTAAATCTATCAGACACATATAATATGCTGGTTTGTTGTATTCCAGCGACTTTTCTTTTATTTGTCTTATTACAAAAACTGCATCCGTGCATGATCTTCCTGTCCGAAATCCTTGCTGTTCCTTTTGCAGAGTTTCCTTGTTGTTAATTTGAGTGTTGTATTTAATAGATTTATTGCTCGATAATTATTGGGGTCTTTCTTATTTCCTTTTTTGAAGAATATCACCATGATCGCTCTCCTCCATTCATCTGGTATTCTGTTCGTGGTGATTATTATATTAATAAGAAGTTTCAGTTGTTGTACAAGGTGGTCACCTCCATATTTTAAGAATTCATTTCTTATTTGATCTTCTCCTGGTGACTTTCTGTTTTTTAATTTGTTTATTCCTTCTTTCACATCGTTTTGGGAGATTTCGGTCTTTTCCTCAGTTTTTATATTTGGCGTTTCTGGTAAAGGTTCTTCGTTTTGTTTTTTATTAAACATTTCTGTCAGAAAGGCCACCCATGTATCCTCTTGTATGTGTTCTATTTTAACTAGTTTTTTCATTACGCTTCTTTGTTGTCCTATGAAGCGCCATACTTGTTTCTGTTGTCTATAGAAATCCATTTCTAGTCCTTTTGTGAATCTTTCCCAGTAATCTGTTTTTGTTTTTCTTAACAATTGATGAGTTTCAGTTCTTATTCTTTTATATTCTTTAAATGATTCATTTGTTTTTTCTGATTTATATTTTAGGAAAGCTTTCTTTTTTTGGCCACATTTTTGTTTAACATTTAGTGTAAACCATGGTGTTTTCGTTGACCACTTTTTGTTTATTATTTTTGTTCCAAGGGCTTCTCGGGCAGCATCCAGAATATTTTCCTATATCCAGAAGTTTTCTCCAGCTAGTCTCTACATTGCTTTCATTTTCGATATTCTCCATTTGTATTTTCTGTTTTAGCCTTTTTTGATATAATGATTTTATGGAGTCATCTCCTAAATTTTCTATTTTTATTATTTCCTCTGCATTGGTTTGTTTAGGATTTTTTTTTCCATCTTTCATTAAATCTAATTTTACTATGTACCAAATAGTGATCGCTTCCCACATTGGGTGACGTCAAACTTCTCACATCCACTATCTGTTTATGTTGAATATTTCTATTTGTGACCACATAATCTATCATTGATCTATATCCTCTTGTATTTTTAAACGTGTATTTGTGTTGAATTTTATGATCAAAAAATTATTCTTAGTTCGTTTGATGTGCAGAATTCCACTATTCTTTTTCCGTTTTCATTGATAACTCTTTGATTAAACCTTTGTTTTATTCCTGGTATTACTTCGTCTCCTATTCTGGTATTGAAATCTCCCAATAATATAAGTAATTCATTTTGCTTCACTTATCTTTCCACTAATGTTTGTAGCTTATCATAGAATTCTTTTTTATCGCTGTCAGGTTTGCAGTATTCTGGTGCATATATCCCTATTATGTTAATAATTTTGCTGTTCGCCTTAATTTTTACTAAAAGTATTCTCTGAGATATGTACTGGCACTCTTTAATTTGATCTTTATATTTTGTTTTGATCATTATTGCTACACCTTCCTTTGCTCTTTCTTATTTCGGAACCCGAAAATCTTTTCTCTTTGTTTCCTGTAGGGCGCAGATATCTATTTGATATTCTCTCAACTCTTTTTCTAATTCCGGATCTCGGTTATTTAGACTTTTTATGTTCCACGTCACCACTCTCATTATATTTTTCGTTTTCCAGTTCGTCGGCCTTTTTTTCGCCTTTGTCGTTACCATATTTTCTGTCCTAGTCCGAGGCTCGTCACCGGTTCTTTAAGCTTTTTTTTTATTTTTATATATGGCAGGCTTCTAACCTAACCCTACAACCCTCCTCCTTTATCCGGGCTTGAGACCGGCAACATCACCCATCAAGCTACTCGATCCACCTAGTGGGCAATGCAGGCGAAGTTATACCAATTTTTAAAAGTATTTAACCATCAAAAAGTGATAAGTAATTGTTGTGTAGAGTTTTTAACATAAAGAGCTGTAATATTATCCAGTAAGAAATTGTTTATTAATACTTTTCTAATCAAAACAGTCAGCTGTGTTGATATTTTTTTCCATAAGCCAGTCCTATCAAGGACTGGCTCGGCGAAGTTTTAGCCAGGCAACCAGTAATACAGATATGCGTTACAATTGCTGCCTATCAGTCGAAACTTTATTACAAGAAAACCAAAAATAGTTACTTTTGACTATATAAGTAACAACTTAAATCAATGTTCTCCTACAGTTAGCAACACCATGTCTGGAAACAACATCATCAGTAATAATCCAAATTCATATGCAACTGCGGCTATGTCAAAACCCAAACCGAAATATCCCAAAAGCGATCAAGCCATATTAATACATGCTGAACCAAACTTATTACTACTCGACTACGTATCTCAGAGTAGCCTCAAAACATATGCCTTCGCCCTCAAAAATGTCCAATATGCGATATGCATCTACTTAACAAATCCTAAATTGTCGAACATATTTAACAGAATATCCCTACGCTTACAATAAACTCTGTACGACTACCCGTAAGAAGACTGGTAACATCAACCAGAAGACTAATAATCTCCAACGTCTGTTCATTAATACCTCATGAAATTAAAGAAAAGCACCTCAAAACAAAAAAAAGATCTAGGTCTTCAACCCAGTGTCATATATTAAAGCTGGAATCCCCGGTGATGAATTTACGCATATTATGAGCTTCAGAAGACAGGTATAAGTTACTTCAACCACAGATAGCCTCGAAATTGAAACTTCATTAATAATTCCATTCGACAATAATTCGTACAGAATATTTCCCTCCACTGACAAAATGGCATAATTTCTATGCAAAAAACATGGACATACACAGCAAATATCTGCCAAAATCCCCTTGCAATCATCTCCCAAACAAAACAAACGTCCCCAGCTGAACCCATCGCTGCTACCACCAATATCAAACAATACGGCACCACCAATACAATACAAAATACGGTACCCAGTCAACAGATAAAAACTGTCGATATATTCACCACTTCTTTTGCAGCAAACAATGAATTTCTTCCTCCTACCACTGGTCAGAAACGACCTCGTTCTGACTTCAGCGATTCTACCTCCCAAAAAACAAACACATCTACTAACTTACCCATCAAAGACCTAAAAAATGCCTTCACCCCGATGCAAACGTGCCTAAAAAGCACAAAACTAAAAAACCCAAGAAAGTCCGCACCCCGATCAGTCTAATTAACCACCTCCTCTGTTCTCACAATCAATAATCTTTATCAAGAAAATAAAAACTTATTCTCCTTAGCGGTAAAAATTTTCTGCTTTTCTGGAAAACTAATTCGGCAGTAATAACGCCCTACAAGGAAGCACAGCAGTTCACTCAAAATGTTTGATCACTACTCGACGACAGATTTAGAATATACCCGTCACTGGAAGATAGAACATTCAAGAATATATTTACAAGAGTTTATAAGAAAAATAAACAGCAACTTAGTATAGACAACTCACAAATTGGAAGTACAACATCGCAATCTACAAATTATGATGAAGATTATCTAATTGACTCCTTTCTGACCTCTCAATGTTAAAAATATTTTACTTTCACGTTAGTGCAGTGGAACTGCGATGGGTTCTACCCTCGCTTAGAACGCTTACAACAATTAATCAATAATACAAAAGCAGATATCATCTGCCTTCAAGGAAACACATAGACGTAAACTTAAAATTTTGAAGGTTACCATTTCCGTCGGACTACGTTTACAAGGGCAAGTAAAGGAACATCTATCTTCGTGTCTAACGATTTATTATGTATACAATATATCCTAACTACCATTTTGGAGGCCATAGCAATAACTGCTTACAGGTTTTACATATTTAAATTTAAATTATAATGCGACCCTAGGTCGATGAGAATGGTTGAAGATTTTAATACTTAAAGAGCAACATGTTTTTTTGCTCGACTTTAACACGTGATTTTTGTCATTTAAAACGACACAGACCAAATCTGATAATCGCATTCTGATTCTATTCTTTCTTTTATTATTTTACCGTACAACTTCTCCATTGAGCTGATAACAATTATTCCCCTATAATTAGAGCATTTGCGTTTATCCCCTTTCTTGAATATTGAGCTGACGTATCTAACATTCTAATCATCAGGGATATTTTGTCCTTTTAATCATTTGTAAAATAGTTGAACCAACATCTCATGTAATATTTTTGGGATAACAATTGGTCATCTTCAGGTCTTCAGGTCTTCAGGTCCTGCTGCTTTACCGTTTTTTGATATCTTTTGAAGGCATTGCTAAAACTCTTCGGTTGTTATCTCAATTATTTGTGTATGTTCGGATATTTCTTTCATGTCGATCTCTTGGAATTTATATCTATCCTCTGTCAGTAAGACTTCATAATGGTGTTTCCACTGTTTCAGATCTATTAACTGTGAGTTAGATTTTTCCTTTTCTTCCATTCGGGGAGATTTTATCACCTTCCACGCTTGCCCAACTTTTGTTTCATCCGTCGATTATCAAGCGCAGATTCCTAGTAGTTTATATCCATGTAAATTTGTGGATGTCTGAGTTAAAAAACTCCATTTAGAATTTTGTGAGGCATTGTTTCACAAAAATCTCTAAGACGCATGCCGTTGTCATTGGTTATTTGTTCCCATATATTCCTAGGACTCTGTTATTTTCTTCTCTTCCTACTCTGCTGTTTAAATCTCCTAGTATAAAGATTTCACAGTTTTCTTTCAACTTCAGAGAGTATTTCATTCATCTTGTTGTAGAAACTTGTGCCCATTCTTTTTCATTTCCAGTATTAGCAGTTGTACATTTACTTCAGTCCACGATTTAATATTGTTTTTAGGATTTTTCCGAATGGAAATAGAAACTCCTCTCTTAGCTCTGTTATTTTTACTCACTCCACTGTAGATATGTCCTCTCCTATCTCTTTATTTCCTTTTCCCTTTTTCTTGATCTCGATGAGGATACATATATCTATTTTTCTTTCCGCTAATTTTTTAAATACTTTTTCTTGTTTGGTTCTATGTCCTTGTACATTTCATGTAGCTAATATTATTTTCCTTTTTCGTTGCATTTGTCGTCTTTGTTTTAATTCATCCTTTGTATTCCTAGATTTTGGTCGAAATTGTTAGCATTTGTTTTATTTGACAAGGGATTAGTTACTAGCCCATCGCCTCAACCCTGCTCCTTTATCCAGGCTTGCGACTGGCACCGCATTTACTGAGCTACTAAATTCACCCAGCACTTACCGGAGGCGGAGTTTCATGTAAATAACTAGTTTATTTTAACAATGATTCACTTACGTCAAATATTTAAGTATCCTACTAGAAGAGGACCATATGGTAAAAAAATTACAGAAAAATTCTGGTTCTATTTAATTTTGTCTACTTTATCAATAAAAAACAACACATAAAGAACTACACTGGACATACAAATTTTTGGTTATGGTACGGATGTCAGAACCTGACCACTTATTGTAGTTAAAGCAGAAGATAGAATGAGCAAAATCGAATGCCAGCCCTTTAATGATTCGTCAAAGATGACAATTGGCATATGTTGTTAGAAAATTAAGATTTTTAAATTATCTAAAAATTGCTGAATTGAAATTCATAATGAAAGAAGACATGTATCGAAGACTCTCCAAAATTAAGTTTTTTAAATCTTGCTTTCCGCTTTGCCAAAGAAGCTGCTGTATCCAATTGTACACCACATAATATACAAATTGCCAGTGACCTAAAAACTAGTATAAAGAAACTCGTACGAAATTACTGGCAGAATCATTGGAAACAATCCACTACATTTTTACACTAAATAGATCAGACGATTGAGCGGTTCGTTATCCCTGGTATAACTAGAAATGAGATGGTTGTTGCTAGAAGATTACGTATCGGTCACACCAGATTTACACATGGTCACCTAATAAATTCTACACCTAAGCCAATCTGTCACTATTGCCAATCTTCATTAAGCGTTCTACACATCCTTGTGGACTGCCCTCATTACAATAAACGACGCCAAGAACTGGGCATGAAGGGCAACATCACAGATATATTATCGAACCAGAGTCAAGTCATCACAGCTATCCAGTTCCTGAAGCTAGAAAACTTACTAAATAATATATAACTATAGTATATTATAATATGTAATTGTACCTTATATAATTGTATCCACGGTGCCTCGTGCTAATGGACGAAGCTGTCACAAGCACGTTAAAATAAATAAAAAAAAATTTAAAGTAAAAATTGGAAGTTTTTCTTGTTTCAATGAAGAATACCTTGTCAAATGATTGATTAAAAATCCTAATTTTTATAAATTAGTAATGAAATTAAAAACAGTAGAATAAAGTTTTTAAGATTTCATGAGTTTACTCTTCTTCCTCTAAATCTCCCACAATAATTTAAAAAGAGGTTTATAATTGCAATTGAGATTGATTTGTCCAGATTTCTAATTTCTAAAGTTTGGAAGTTAAATCTAAAGCCTTGGTGACAGTATATTTGGGAGTGTAATTAATTAGATAATGGAGAAGAGTGATACATTTTCCTAGTGAAGCTAGTGGAGTATTGACAAAACTAACTACTGGTCTTATCGGAACATTAACTTTATGAATTTTTTTAAGACAATAATAGTCTTGGCATCAAGGGATTGCTGGAAATACAAGTTTTGAAATTAATTTTAAGTTCTTGAAAAAAACTTGTAGCATTAAAAATGTTAGATTTTAGGTCACTTATAAGTTTGTTTAGTCGATTTTTGTTAAGTGGAATAAATGAGTAGTTAGATAGAAAATATCCTACTTTGTTAACATTAATCTGTATTGTACACGATAGGAAGACAATTACCTTTGTCAGCTTTTGTTATTATAAATAATTCGTTATTGTAAGTTTAAGAGTTTTAATTTTATTAGAAATAGATTTAACAGATTTTAATTGTTAATGCAAAGTTGACATCACTTTATTGTTAGAAGAGTATTTATGGTAAGACAGGTTTAGTAAAAAAAACATGAAATTTTTTCATGAAAAACATTCGTCAGGTTTTACAGTATTTATGATATTCAAACTGTCGATGAGACTGTCAATTTCTACATAAAGTTACTCCATGTTATTTTAATCAAGTGATTGTTAAACTAAAATTACATCATTTTCTATTGTGACATAGGTCTGATGATGGCTTTGGCCATCATTTGAAGTCGAAAGTGCTCAACTAGGAATTATAATTGTTTACACACTTCAAAAATACTTCCCTCTTCCTTAAAGAATTTAAATTTTTTATACAATTTTTACTTTCATTATATGCATGTTCCGACATAATGCATTTTATCTATAAATATGATAGAGTGAGACACAAAAAGTTCAAATCATGGTTTTATATTAAATTTAAATTTAATTTACTTTATACCCTCTTGTGTAGACATTTAAGATTCATTTAGTATATGATCTTGTCATCAAACAGCATCCGCTTATACTATCTACCAAAAGAGAGTGTTTCAGTAATTTATTTACGAAATTGGCTAATGTGATTTTTACTTTTGCTCCAAATTTTGGGAAATGATTCTTGTCTAATTTTTTTATAAACTAAAGTTTAGTTTACAGGATAATTCTCTCGAGAATTTGTGCACTATAATTATTCTGTGTTTTATTTGAATATGAGGAGGACAAGTAATTGGCCTAAATTTTATGCACGGAGAATTCGGTTGCAATATTTGTGAATATGCCCGAAATGTTGGCACCTGTGAGATTGGGAATTTCTCTTTTGGGACTTGGTGGTTTAACTTTAATAATTATTATTAAGTTGACTAGTTTATTAGCTTTAAATGTCTTTATTATTTTAATTAAGATCCAATTTGAAGTGGAGGAATGGTAGTTGATTTTTATCCTCTTTTTGTTTATGTTTGAGATATTTTTAACTAAGTGTGTCCTGTTTTTTTTAGTTTCTTAGAATTATTATTAAGTTGACTAGTTTATTAGCTTTAAATGTCTTTATTATTTTAATTAAGATCCAATTTGAAGTGGAGGAATGGTAGTTGATTTTTATCCTCTTTTTGTTTCATGTTTGAGTATTTTTAACTAAGTGTCCCTGGTTTATTTAGTTTCTCTTTTATTGTTATAATTATTGTTAAGGATAAATATAGTAAGACAATACGATATACAGACAACAGAATATAGACAACAGGAAATAATAGTCTTCTCACAGATATTAAGTCGAGAATTTCGTAGTAAAATGATTTATATAGTTTTACCTCCAGCATAACCAACAATGCCGATAGCTCCTCAGAAATCAAGCACATACTAGAAAAGAAGGCCTCTGCTGAATATAAAATAAACCTGATCGAATCCTATCCTGCTATATAGCAAATGAAAGGGAAGTATATAACGAATATATTAACATAGAAAAAAAACGCTACTACTAAAAACGAGGGCACTACACAGTATCTTCATTAGTAATAAGCGTTTAGTGACATACGAGATATCATAGGGCACTAAGAATAAAAATAGATTTACATAAGATAAATTTAAATTTATAACATGGCAGGCCTCAGGCTGAGCACAAAATAAAGAACTAATCAATTCCTAACATGCGATATAGCAAATGAAAGTGAAGGATATAACGAAAATATCGAAATAGAAAACCAATCAAAGAGACTACCAAAAGGACACTACATATCATATTCGTTATTATTGAACGTATAGCGACATACGACATATCACTATGAATGATAATAGACATATCTGCTTTGTATATAAAGCATAAGGTAAATATAAGGTAAATTTTCTTTAGACCTTAAGAAGGCCTCTGACTGATTACAAAAGAAATAAACTAGCCTAATACTACATATGCACATCAATCAAACGACGTCAGACGTATAGTACATATAATGTATATAGCGATATATATAATATATATATATATATATATATATTGTTATGATATGTAAAATCGAGAAAAATATTGGTTTGTTTAAAAATATTTCAAAATCAATAACATTAAAATATTCAGATAAGTAGGATAATATCCAACAAACATTTCGAAGAAGAGAGCTATTAATTTCTTGAATTACCTGTACCAAACAAAAAGTAAGCTTTGCATAAATTATTTCTTTGTTATACTTGAGGGACCCGCATAATTTTAAGTGAAAACAAAAAGACAATTGAACGGGTTTTCCAAAATACATTAATGCAGTGATTAGGACAAAGAAGAGATTTTAGATAGAGGTTTTTGTTAGTTTTTAAGATTATAGAAATATTATTTGTAAATAAGTTTTAGAAATTTTATAATTATAGGTAAAAATTTGTTTGTTATCGAAATGAAAAAATGGGGAATTGTGACGAGTTTTGATTGGCGGAGATTGAAAGGTATGTAGGAATGAAAGTGTAGCTAGATTTAGGAGAGAGAAAAGAGTCCAGTTGGTTTCCAAGTCTGTAAGAGGAACGGGGATGTTTCTCTGGCGGTTCCTAAAATGTAGCAAGCAGTAGTGTTGAATGTTAGTGAGTTTTTGTGGAGTTAGTGTATCTGACGAAAGCTGAAGCAGCAAAATATTGTAAGTCATATTTCTCTACTATATTCCAAGAGTCACTGTTCAGGCCAACGAGAGATTCAGTTTATCGTAAAGAGAAGATATTCCAAGAGTCATTTTTCACTCGGGCCAACGAGAGATTCAGTGTATCGAGAGGAGAAAGGCTATCATAATTTGAATGATTTGTGCTTTTGAAGGAGATCATTAAGGACGATATACTTGCAACAATCTGTGTACGATTGCTGATTACATAGGGAGCGGTTGAGAGGAGATAATATAGTCTACAAGGGAACAAGGATTTGGACCACTCATCATCAGAGAGAGATATTTTGTTTTCTGCAGTTTTTTTTTCTTTATTGATAACCACAATTTTTACACTTAATTTAGAAAGGATATAAATATTTTGATTAGGAGAGTTAGAATAGTTCGGAATTTTGAGATTTCAATTAATATTGTTTGTACATTAAATTTGATTGTTCACGTACGTAGAACAAAATTTTTGAGAATCATTATATGAGAATTGTTTATTGAAAACTTTTGAGTGTGAATTATTTCATTATTTTTATATTCAATATATAGTGTTAGATACTATGTGTTTTTTATTATTCCGGTATTCTCTGGACCTTACCTTTCACAATTAATTAGCATAGATATTGAAGCACGAATTTAACCCTGAGATAAAAGAATTAAAAATTTGATAGAGTCATAATCATATCATTTAAATAATTTTTAATTAATCAAAAAAAATTAATTAGCTAATTATTGCTTGGCGCACCAAGACTTTAAATACCACAATAATATATATATATATATATATATATATATATATATATATATTATATATATATATATATATATATATATATATACATTATATACAGAGAATCGTAAAAAAACATGATGCCAGGTAAGAAGTGCACCAGATTATGTTTTATATTTAATTGGTTTATATGCCAAAAGTTTATTATTTTAAAATTTACTGACTGACTGTATATGACAATTGATTGGATCCTCCGTCGCTTGATCCCCTGACGGGAAACTTCACTAGTTTTTTATAGGCGTTTTACTTTTTAAAAGTTTTTTGTCTTTTTTCGTTTTGATTTCGCGTGTTCTGGTGATGTTAAAACAAAGCCACTTTATTTGACGTTTAAGCTTCATTTCAGATAGTTTTTGTGCAGGTGAAATATCTGAAATGACTTTTTTAAATGGCGATACGATCTCATTACATGCTGCTTGGTTGTTTTTTTCTATTTTCGATATTTTTGTTGACTTTTATTATTTGAACTTGTTTGTTTTGTCTCGTCTTCCAGAGGACTTGATTATTATCTCTTACAGGGAGAATGTAGTCAGGCATCGCATTGAGATTAAAAAAATAAATTCCCAGTACACTGGTAAGGAGTGATACGCCATTATTTATAATCTGGGTTCATGTTACCTGTAACAAGATTTCGAGATTTAACATGTCTTTCTAATGTTTTTTTTAGAATTTCATGTTATAGATGCATTTCTTATGGACACACCAATTTCAACAGCTTGGACGGCACGAAGATTTTCTTAGGCTCATTTACCTTTGGATATACCAGGTTTTCTTATGTCTTATTTGGCACCTGAAAAAAAATACAGATTAGATACCTATTATGGTCATCTATTTAAAATAAGGATGGCCTTCTCACCCGACTTGCTAGGTAGAGAGATTGGATGAGAAGTAGAGACACTAGAAACAAATGTAACGTACGAGTATCAACGAATGGATACCAAATAGAAGGAAAGAATGGAATAACCACATAAGCAGAATAAAGGAGATCCGTGTGGTCAAAATAGCAAGAGATGAATCACCAATTAGGGAGAAGAAGTATATGACGACCGCGCAAAAGTTGGAGTGACAACCTTTCATGGAGGTACTATTCCACCAAAGAACAAACAGAATTGCTTGTAAAGAGGAAGAAGAAGGAGGGAAAGGAGAAATTTCTTAGCAAGTTAATTTTTTTCATTATTATTATGTACTATTTTATTAGGAAACGACCTTCTCGACAGAAAATCCGAAACTTTTGATGTAATACAATGTAAATGACAGGAGACTAGAACTCGACCGGTAAACATGAGAGGCAATGTGGAGAAGGTAGGAGTACGGGTTAGCCCAACAGAACTCTGAGATAGCGCGT
>NW_027312832.1:0-25651 GCF_040954645.1 Diabrotica undecimpunctata
CGCGCTATCTCAGAGTATGTGTGCTGTCAACAATATTCTGACTATGCGACGGTAACACCACAACTCGAAAGCTTCTTATTTGTTAAGATTTTTATTCAGCACTTCAATACTCTTAGACGTGTGGTCAATGATAGACTTCTACTGCACAATACAGAATGTCGGTTAATACATCTGTTTCGTGCAAGTTCTATTCTGGCCGAAATTTCCTCATCAAATCTTACAGTCAATCCAACTGCCCAGATATCTACAGTTTTCCACTCTTTTCAGGATTTTGCTATCTAATTTTAGTACTGAGTCTTCGATATAAATTTTTCCGATCACCGTCTATTTTGTTTTTTTTGCGTTGATTATTGAGACTTTTTCGGTGCATTAGTTGTTAACAGCTCCAAAAGGGTTTGAAAGTCTTCTAGACTCTCTGCCATTATGGCGTTATCGTCTGCGTTAACGATTATTTAACCCTAGAACACTAACTATTCGTAAAATTTAAGAAGACTGATTATTATTTTTTTCAATTTTGCAACATTGCGTGAATTGTAGAAGCTTTGGAGTAGCTTTGGTAATCCGTTTGTTGAGTACATTCACAGTGTAGTTGCCTTTCTTTTTGCGATCGTTAACCGCACGATCGCAGTTGCTTCGTATTTTTTATAAAAGGCTAGTATTATCGTAAGTTTTTTTATCTTGGTATTGTTATTTTTTTTTTCACATTTACAGACAATTTAATTAAAAAATGGCTATAAAATTTGACCATAAAGACCCTTAACCCAATTAGAATTAGAATTGGCTGAAAAAATTGATGGGTGAATTAGATGAGGGTAGCCTACAATCAAATGACTAAACTTCTAGTAATTCAGAAAGTAAAGAGTGCAATATTGTTTCAGTCCGTCTGAATCGGAGTACGAGCCAGAATTTTCTGTAGATGAAAGCAGCGATTTTTAGTGTAGCAGTTCTGAAACAAAAGAAAGAAAACCTAATAACTATTTTACTTCTGTTTCTATGCCTTCTATCAAAAACTGAAAAAATTGTGGAAGAATCTGAACCGCATACTTCCAATTTGACTACGAGTCTCAACGGCAAAAATGGTCATAGCTGATGTACTGTATCTAATCTTCGGAAACGTTCTACAAAAAGGAATACTTTGCATATTGTTCAAGGACCATCTGGACAGGCAAAAGATGCTAATACACCATTAGATGTATTTTTGTGTTTAAGGAACGATTCTATGTTCGAAAAATTCTTCACCAATACTCAAATTAGCTTAAAGGGATGAATTAAATGCCCTTGTTGGACTACTTATATTTTCTGGAACACAAAAAGATAACCATTTTCATACTAGACACATGTTTGATTATTCCAAAATGTCTTGCTCCGTATATAGAGCAACAATCAGCTGCGAAAGATTTAATTTTCTTGTACATTATCTTAGGTTCGATTACAAAACCACAAGAACTGATAGTTTTGCCCCTATCCGTAAATATTGGAGACATATATTTTTATGACTTTTTTATGACATACAGATTCTTGATAAATCGATTTTTTTCGTTTTCCTCCTTATGGGGGACGTTTTAGGAGGAAACCTGAAGTTAGGAGTGGTTAACTTTTTTGGGATCTCAAAATTAATATTTTTAACAAGATTTAGTTTGTTCGTATGATTTTTAAAGGTCAAATCTCTGATGATTGGACTCATCATCATCATCATTCAATCTTCGCTTATCCACTGCTGGACATAGATCTCCCTCATAATTTTCCATCTATTTCGATCACGCGCTATCTCAGAGTCAATTCCTATGACAACGTTTTAGATGTCAGTCCACGTGTTGGTGGACGAACTCTGCTTCGGTAGGCATCATCTCTTGGTCTCCATTCCAGTATCCGCTTTGTCCATCTATTATCTGTCATTCGAGCCACGTGACCTGCCCAGTTCCACATCAGTGTTGCTACTCTCTCTACTGCATCAGCCACTCCTGTTCTTTGTCGTAGCTGGCGATTTGGGATCTTGTCTCGTAGTGAAACGCCTAACATAGCACGCTCCATCGCCCTTTGACACACACGGATCTTTTGAACTGTTCTCCTTGTCATGGTCAACGTTTCCGCACCGTAAGTTAACAATGGCAAAACACACTGATTAAACGTTTTTCTTTTAAGGCATATTGGTATATCAGACGATTTGAAAATATGGTTCAGCTTGCCGAAAGCTGCCCAAGTCAGTCTTATACGACGAAGAAGCTCAACGGTTTGGTTATCTTTTCCTATACGAATCTCATGACCTAGGTATTTATAGGCCATTATATAATGGATCTTGTTCCTACGCATATATCTTCGCTGACTACAAGATTTATCATCATCTGGGTTTTAGATATATTTGTTTTCAATCCCCCTTCTAGCGAGGAAAGGTAGAGCTGATTTAAAAGTTCTTTGGCCTCATCTATCCTATCACCTATTAGTACAATATCATCTGCACACCTTAGATGGCTAAGCTTTTCTCCGTTTATGTTTATGCCCTTGTCGGTCAGTTTTGCCCTTTTACATATATATTCCAAAAGCGTAGTGAACAGTTTCGGCGATATGGTGTCCCCCTGGCGTACTCCACGTTGTATCGGGAATTTCTGGGTTTGACGATCACCCACTCTAACACTGGCTGTTGCGTTTTGGTATATGTGTTTAATTATATTTTTATACCGATAGTCAATTCGGCATTCTGTCAAGGCTTCCAACATTTTTTGTTGATTTACGGTGTCGAATGCCTTTTCATAGTCGACAAATATTAAAGCTAGTGGTTTATTATTAGACTAAAATACGTATATAAACTCGGGAAAACAGTTATTTTATGTGTACATAAAATAAATTTTCAAAGTGTACCGCCCGCCTGCATATCAACATTAAAATTCAAGATTTGTGTGGGTGTCACATTGATACAGTTTTAAAATACAAGATTCCGCTAATAAACTCTTTTTGAAGTTCTATTAAAGCGTTTAAAATTGTGGACGTTACAGAATTCACTGAAGCAATACTTAAATTAAAGCGTAAAGTAGTAAAAGTAGATTTAAACTTATTAATAGGATTTTAATTTCTCGAATATAATTTCCAACATTATTCAATTTGCGAAAATAGAACCAATCTCTTGTAACAACGTCTGACACAATCTTAAATTAATTACGGAGTTTTCTTTACGTTTTCGTTTCGCTAGAATACTTTAAAACAAATTTTAAATTAACTTTTTCCTTTGAGTGTCGAGAGGTTAACGAGTATTTGATCAAATCCGTCTATAGAACTCTTTTGCCAGATTTTTATTCAGCTTACTTTTTTGTATTAAAGAATTACTTTGAAAAGATTATAAAGCATTTTTTACGAACTAAAGTTAGAAAGTTAGATATGTTTATCGTTATTTTTCAAAATACACGTTATTTTTTTAGATTTTTTTTTTAAGAATTTTTTTGTGTGTGTGAGAGTGGAAATCTTCTAAAGACCGTACCAGGTGAATTGTACCTGGCGTGAGTTTTATTCAGACTAGACAGAATACCTCCGAATGCAATCCTAGTTTTAGAGGTCTTGCCCTCGAATACATTCATGGTACAATGTCTACCAACTAAAACCACTCTCGGCTTATGTACGCGGTACGTCTTTCCAGACCGTTCTCTTTTGCCTGCAGATTTTTTAAGACTATATCTTATTGGGAGATCTAAAATTTACATAATGGTGTTGGTATTAAACCTGATTCCTTTCTGTTATTCTCGCTTTAAAGAAAAATATTCAACCATTAAACATCTGCGTAAAATCTTATACATAATTGAAAATATATTAAAAGAAGAAAGGGCAGTGTGCTCCATTGTCTTCTTAGAGATGTCCCAAACTTTAGAGGAAGTTGGACATTAGAAACCTACATAAACTATATACCTCTATGAAAAGTTGTCCACTCCTACATTTTCTTCTAATGTCTTCACTTCCCTTTCGATCTCTTAGCATATTTTCTGTTATTCTTCTCAGTACTCTCATCTTTACTGTTTCCAGTAGCCTTTGCGTTGTTGCTGTGTCGGGTCTTGTTTCTGAGGCATATTTCAATATTGGTCTTACACTGGCTTTATACATTTTTATAAGTTATTAAGGTATCCTGTCAGTCTATTTGCTTTCTTTGCTCTATCACTTCTTTGTCCAAGTCTCCATAGCTGGACAGTATAATTCCCAGGTATTTTATTACCCTTACTTGTTCAATATTGATATCATCAGTTTCTACTTTACGTCTGGTTGGTTCTTTGCTGACTAAGTTTTCTGAGATGAGAGTGGCATATTAAATTATTTTGCTCTTATGTTAAATATGTGAACTTAATTTCTGTGGACTAAAGTCTTTGCAGACTTTCTTCATCTTGGGCAATTAATATTGCGTCGTCTGCGCAACAGAGTATTTCTATTTCTTTGTTTTCCATTATGTATCCTCTTCATTTGTTAACGCTTTTGATGATTTTATCCATAACTAAATTGAAGAGTATGTAGTTCAATGAATCCCTTGTCTTATTCCGCTACCTATTTCTATAGGTTCTGTAAGATGTCCGTGTATCCCGACTTCTATTTTTTTGCTTTGGTAGATGTTTTCGATAATTTTTATAATGTTTAGGAGAACTTCTCTATTATAAAGAAGATGGATTACATATTTGACCCTTACTCTGTCAAACGCTTTCTTCAGGTCAATCAGACACAGAAATGCTGGTCTATTGTAGTCTAGTGATTTCTCAGTAATTTGCTCTATAACGAATATTGCATCTGTACACGATCTTCCACTACGAAAATCCTGTTGTTTATCTGCCAAACTTATCCTCTGATTTATCAGCACTTGTAAAATTTTAGTTGTAAGTTTTATGGTAGTATGTAACAAGTTTATACCTCTGTAGTTTTCTTGCTGTTTCTTATCTCCTTTTTTGAATAGTAGAATTATTTCGCTCGTTCTTTATTCTTCCGGTATTTTATTGTGTTTTATAATTTTATTTATTAATTTTGTTAATTTTTCTGTCATTGTGGCTCCACGATATTTTAGTAATTCGTTTGGTATACCCTCTTTACCTGCTGCTTTCCTGTTCTTCAGCTTTTCAAGTATTTTCCGAACTTTCTAAACATTTATATCAAGTTCTTCATTTGTAGTAATTTCTGGTGTTTCCCGTTCTAGCGTCGTTTGTTTTTTCTTTACATAGAGTTTTTTCAGGTAGTCAATCCATGTATCCTTTTTTATGTGTTTTGGTTCTATTAGTTCGTTTACCTCCGTTCTTTGACCTCTTATTATTAGTATCATACCAGTATTTAAATAATAAATAGTATCATTGGGCTGTAGCGCCATTGTAGAGAGACAGAAAACAACAAAATAAAAAAAAAGTAGAACAAGTAACTAGCGAAACAAAATGGAACAATTAAATAGAAACAATAATCTCACGTTAAACCGGTAAAAGAGATATATTTAAAGCACATAAACACAAGATTTTCTGGTAAAGTAAAACAAGAATAATTAATTTTTGTTGATTAATAAATATAACTAAATATGAACAAATCCAAAATATTAAGTAAATCTATAAAAATTTATAAAAAAATATTTTTTTTATTATTTTTCTTCTATACTTCTAAGTATGTATTTTTGATTGTTCTTCAAATAATCATTTCCCGATACTTATAAAATATATAAGCTACATCTAACATTTTTCACTTCAATCCATTAAAAACTTAGGTTTTGGAAGGTTATTGGAATAAGTGTCAGGGGAATAAAATCTTGTTGCTATACTTAAGGATCACTTACGTTGACGTCAAGATTACTTTAAAGGGTTTTCTGAGAATAACGTATCGACATAAAGATAAAGAGATTGATGTGTAACATAATCTACTTTAGAAATATATAAATGGTCTAATTCTATAATAAAATTAAGAAAAAAAGATTACATAAAATAATAAGGAATACCAAATGAAATAAAGAAAATGAAAATATTAAAATTCTTTGTAAGGTTATATCGGTATAATCTAGAATATAAATCAATAAAAACATATGAAATATCCATTTTGTCCATCTAATTAAAGCTGTAAACCTATGTAAAGCTCTTTAATTTAAGAAATCGTCAAAATGAAAGTTTTATTACAGTTTTAAAAAATTATTTTATATTTTACCACACAATATTTTTTTTAAATAGAAAAATTATTGTGGTATATATACCGTAAATCGTACCTATAATTCTTCTTGGTGTGCCCATAGCGTTTAGTGATAGCGTTAAAAACTGCACAGATATTGTGTTGAACCAGTTTCTGAGATTCTTTAACCACGATGTTCTTCTTTCTGAACCTCGCTTTCCAAATATTTTTTCCCGCAAGATGTCTTGTAGGAGGGCATATCTGGATTAATTTCGCTGTGTAGGAAGTACTGTTGCTTTTAAGATTTGATTGTGGTCAGTACCTCTCGGTTCTTCTTCATTCTTCTGGAGACCTCATCATTTGAGATTCGATCAGTCCGCAGGATCTTAAGTATTCTCCGATACAGCTACATGTCAAACGCTTTCAATCTTCTACACATGTCTTGGTTTAAGTTCCACGATTCAACATCATAAAAAAGGACAATGAAAACGTAGCGTCGCAGCTTTCTTTCTTTTATATCAAAAGAAAAGATTGTAGCTCTTGAAGACAACCCTCATCTGGTTGAAGGTAGACACTGGTGTCATTGGACATTGAAGAAACAACACATAAGGAAAATAGAAGCGTTCGAAATGTGGTGTTACAGAAGAATATTAAAAATTCAGTGGGTTCAAAGGATTACCAATGCTGAGGTACTACGACGTCTAAATAAGGAGTTAGAAATTATGAACAGCATAAAAAGAAGAAAACTAGAATATTTGGGTCACATAACCAGAGGAGAAAAATATGAGCTGCTGAGAATTATTATGCAAGGACGGATCCAAGGAAGAAGAAGCATAGGAAGAAGACGCATCTCCTGGCTGAAGAACCTTAGAGAATGGTTTAACTGTAGTTCACTACAACTTTTCAGAGCAGCAGCCAACAAAGTGGCCATAGCCGTTATGAAATCCAACCTCCGATAGGAGATGGAACTTTAAGAAGAAGAACGAACTAATATTATGCTAAACTAAATTGCTTGTGTGTTTACTATATTTATAATAATATCGGTTATTAGGCCAACGATGATGTTTCTGTAAAAATGATGAGTCTCTAAAGTTAGATTTGTAACAAAAGTATTATAAAACAAGACAAATATGTGTTATTCAATACCTGTGCTTTATTTTCTAATTGTTCTAATAAAAATGGGTAAACAATTTACGCAATGAATAATAAGTATTCTTTTGGGATTTTTTATAAATTAAATAAATATATCAATATCTCACCACATTGCCAAGGAATATGACTGCCACGACCAATCCAACGTTAAGAAAAGTTATATTTAAGTATGTTCTCACTGCCTTCTCTCTAGAATGTGGTGGTGTACCATCTTACATAAACCATATAAGTTGTTTTCAGCATTTTACACTAGGAAAAAAGTAATACAACGCCAGTAGGTATAGAAACTTAAAAAGGGAAATTGTAAACATGATGACGGGCAACGTCTGAATACGGACACGCTACCTAAAGAAGAAGATGTAGAATATTTTCTCCAATACGACATTTAGCAGCCATAAAAAATTTTGTAATGTTACATTATCATCTTTGAGATGTTTTAATAAGAATAAACTATGAATTATGCTTATCTACAGGTATTCAGTGCTTTACCGCACAAATATCAAAACTAATAATTATTATGCAACTGACTTATAAAATGCGATTATCTCGAAAACGGTAAAATTTTTAGGTTACTAACAAGTATACCTTTTCTTTGTAAAAATAATGTATCTTTAATATTTTTTAACACAAATAAAGCTAACTTAAAGAGCAAAAAAGTTAAGCGCAAATCTATGCCACGCATGTGGCATATGTGGCGCCCTCTATCAGTTCCATTAAAGTATGTATAAAATTATAATTTATCCTACTTATAAGCATCCAATTATAAATTTTTGTCCAAAAATATTTACAAACGTAAAAGTTATAGCGAAAAATAATATTTTAAATTTCTACTTTAACACCCTGTATCTTTCTTAATATCAACATTTTATAAAAGCAAGTTGGCTTAAATCGTAATATTTTAAAGGGCAGAATCTACAGTTTCTGTTTGTACAATTACTTAGGGACCACCCTGTATAAGAATGACATAAAAATGTAACTCAATATTTTATATTTATTTATTTTATTTAGGAACTCCTTCTATCAAGAAGTTTACCTTTAAAAAATGTAAAGTCTTTCATTAAGTAAATTGCTATTTTTAATACCTTTAATCCATAAAAGTTCATCTTTATTCATACCATAAAACTTTGTTATACATTTTGTAGGTATTTCTTTTTACGATTATGGTAAACAGCATCTTAAAATAAACCAAGAACTGGGTCTTACCAACCCCGTCGTCTTTTATTGCATCCCTAATTTACTTCCCTTCCGTATATCTTTTTTTATAATCAATTTATGTCATATTTTAAGCAAAATGTGGGTCAAATGCTCCAGGGAGAACATATTTTTTGTGGCAATTTTGTAGGTCAAGTAAATAAGTGTAGACGTTTACAGCTCAATCCGATAATCATTCTCTGTTACATTCGTGGCTCAATCGGGTGTTGCTCTATTTTATTTGGAAGTGAGAAATGAAGGAGGGACATTTTGAGGTTAGGTCAGTGTGAGATAAATATCTTTGGTAAAGGTTTACTTTGGGACCGTTCGTAATATAAATAAAAGGTTTTGCTATTAGTCAAGATCAGTATAAGTCCGTTAATATTATTGTCTTTTAATAACAACACTATTACGGTGGCTTTGTATACTCTGCTAAATAGAATAAAGGTGAGATATTTGTTGTATTTTACGTCCAAGTGTAAGTATATGATTACGCTCTAAATTTCATTAAGAAACTTTAAAAAGTATGAACGGTTACTCTTTATCCAGTGTCCTACTAATTAATGGGTGTTTTGCATAAAACTTAAGAGGTCGCTGGTTAAATGATATTAGATAAATAATAATGAAGAAAAAATGCAATATTTTGTTTGTAAATAAATTAGCGAAAAATAGCAAATACAACTGTCAGTAAATTACGAAATTAACTAGCCATACTCATTATTGTTGTTTGTACAAAGAATATAGACTTACCCTTTAAAATATTGATGTCGTATTCTTAGCCAGGGATATCTCGTTGCTATACCACGTCGGGACTCCCGCCGCCGAGGCTCGATAGGACGAGAACCTTTCACACTAGGTCCGTTTGGTACGTTGTCTTGGTATGAAGTGTTTTGAGACTTAAGACGGTCAGAAAAGAACCCTCTAATCGTTGCGTGTGGTCTGTATACCAAGACTGTACACCAATAAATCACTCTATTGTATTGCGATTTTGAGTGGCGATAATTTAAGTGAATTGTGACCATAATACGAAACCGTACACTTGTGTGTATTGGCGACACAAAAATAACAAAGGAAGTCAAATTCTCCGTACTTAAAACATAAAAAATGAGATAGCCAGTTTAACAATTTTACGAAATAACAGGAAGCAATATATTAGGCACCTGAGAAGCCCTATTTGCTATACAAGTGCTTATCCAGAGGTGCAGGGATGTCAACCGTAATGTATATATTTGTTTTATAGACTACAAAAAGGCATTTGATAGAGCAAAACATGACTAGCTCATATCCATCTTGAAAGAAGCGGACTTGAATGGTAGAGACTTGCGAATTATATGTAAGTTATATTACAACCAAACTGCCAACATTAAAGTGGATGACCAGTTGACAGAGACAATCTTCATACATAGAGGAGTGAGACAAGGATGCATTCTGTCTCCAGTGTTATTTAACATGTACTCGGAGCGTATCTTCGAGCAAGCACTGGGACAACTACAGGAATATGTCTTAGTTAACGGAGTGCGTCTAAACAATATTAGATATGCTGACGACGCAGTCGTTTTTGCAGATAGCCTGAATAGTTTACAAGCAATAATGTCGCACATATCAGATATAAGTCGAGAATATGGGCTGGATCTCAATACGAACAAAACAAAGTACAAGGTAGTTAGTAAGCGCGAAATATTAAATACATATCTTTTGGTAAACACATATCTTGGTACTAACATAAACAGTCAATGGGACCACTTTACTGAAATAAAACAACACACAGGGAAAGCAAGATTAGCGTTCGTAAACATGAAGTATGTTTTTAGAAGTCAAAATTTACCACTTAGTACTAAAATCTGTATCATCAGATGCTATGTATTTTCTACATTATCATACGAAGTAGAAATATGGACGCTCTCTGAAGCTTCTTTAGAAAAGCTCGAGGCCTTCGAGATGTGGTGTTACAGGCGCTTCAATTAGCAACTACAACTAATCTATTTAAAGCATCAGTTAATAAAATTATTATAGCTAAAATGATCGCCAATATTCGAAACGAATAGGCACCAAAAGAAGAAGACGTAGAATGTGCAAGAAATGCGAGATTACTAACACAATAAAGAGCGCAAATTATAATATCTTGGCCATGTTATGAGAAATGAACACAGATATGGCTTATTGCAGCTCATTCTTCAGGGCAAGGTATTTGGAAAAAGGGGACCAGGAAGAAGAAGAATATCTGGGCTTCAAAACCTAAGGAGGTGGTTTAATACGTTTACAACCGAACTATTTCGAATACCTGCAAGTGAAGTTAGGATAGCTATGCTGATCGCCAATATCCGGATCGGATAGGCACCATAAGAAGAAAAAAGCATATACTGACAATGACCATATTAAAAGAAGTTGCTAGGTTTATTAATTCAATGCCATTATAGTTTAATATTTCATGAAAACTGTGTTTACCTATCATTGGTAAAATAATTGTTGACATTTCTTTATTTTTAAGTTGAGGTTACTATAGAATATGTTGATGTCGTTATTTGCCCACGAGCGGAATAACGTTTCTTATTTGTCGTAAAACTTTTCCTTGACCTCACCATTCATTTCTTTAGTAGATGCATGCACATTTAAAAGGATGTAATTAAAAAATATTTATTTAAGTCTTAGGATACACATTCAGGAATTTATCGTTGTAAAGTCTTTTATGAGATATTTGATTTTTTTATTTATTATAAAGCCAGTGGTCTTTAGTATCTCAGCCATATAATATTACATGATTTCTTTGTTCTATAGTTCCAAGTTGCAATCCGTAAGACCTGCATCTTTTTTTAGCGTAGATATCGTCGCTTGATAAGTCCGGTGTCTCCTTCTAGAACTCTAAAAGGTCAAAAAACTAAATAAAAGGTCATTTTTAAAGGATAGTGTTAAGGGTACCCTACCGTATCTAAGGGGGTTAGGATTTAAGGCTCTGGAAACTTGCTCTCACACGTGTCATCCAAGATATAATTTAGATAATTTCTGAGCGCAGTATTGCGTTGCTTCCAAGGCTAGTTGGTTGCCTGTTCATAAGTAATCGAGAGTGCATATATGCGGACAGTTTGAGCAGGCTAGTAGGAACGCTTTCTTGATTTTAGTCTGCCAGGGAACGCGCTATCTCAGAGTCAAATAGTGGGTGTTGCGGTCGTTGAAGGTTTGTTTGGATCTTTCGGTGAATTTGTGGGACGTTCTAGGGAGTCACAATACGAGAGGCCTGAAGCTTTATATAGTTTAACCAGAGGGGTTCGTGTCATACAGGTGGTAATAAGTTTCGTTCAGACTGACATTTATTTTTTTGGCGTGCACAGATCTCTTCAAACCGGTCATGCGTATTCTGCCGTTAGAAGGCATAACGCCTGTTTAATTGATCTTAATACTGTGGGTTTAGCGCCCCATTTACTGTTCTTTCTGTTGTATGTTCTGATGTATCTGTTTTTGGTCAGTCGGGACTGAAGGTGGAAAATGAAGACTTGTTTGTTAAAATTTGACCTCGTCAAAGCTTGAAACTTGGTCTGTGACGCCTAAGTCGTCTGCGTATAAGAAGTTTCTAGTACGTTACCCTGAACCAAGCCATTTGGGTTCGCCAGCGACTTTTTTCTTCTCAAGACTCACGTAGAGTCGCCTATTTAGCAGTAGTTCCTGCAGCAGATTTCTATAGTCGAAGGTGTCGTACACGGTGCTTAGTCGACAAGAGCTAGACCTGTTGTCTTTTTCCTTCAAATCCGTTCTTAATGTATTCCGTCAGAGCTAGAACTTGCTTATGCAGGTCCTCCCAGGTCTAAAACCAGATTGCTGTGGTAACATTTTTAAGTCAACCTCTAAATTCTTTCTTTCTTTATGTGGTGCAGGATAAGTCTCACACGGCTTATATAGGTGGCAAACTTTCCTTCTTTCCCATCCTGGCTTGGACGTGGCTTGGGTTATGACAAATAATTATAGCTTAAAATAAGCTAAATTAAGGCTTTCTTTAACGAACACACACACACACACACAAATTCATTAAATTAATTTAAAAAAAAATGCATTGTATATGTGGTAATGATCAGTACAATACATATTTCCAAATAAAAAAAAATTGTAATCCTAGATTGGTAGAATTTAAACATTGTTTTAAGATGTTGGTCTTCTCGTTCAAATAAATTTTGATAAAAAGAAAACAACTATTAAATGAAAATCACATAAAAGTGTAGTATGAAACCGTACTAAACTTCAAAAAGGAAGTGGGACACACTCCTCTATCAAGAAGGATTTATGATATCTCTTGTACGCGCTAAAATGTGTATGAATCCTTAAGGCAACGCGACAACCCTTGTTAAAGGATTCTGAAGGGGCTATCTCTAATCCTGCAATCCAACGAATTTGGGTCATTGCATTGTTTACAAGTTAATAAACAGGAAAACGATGACGAGTTGGGGGTTGAAGAGACGAAGGGACTCAAATGAAATACATCCAATCATCGCAGGCGTCCTTTTTAAGCAAGGTTTAGAATAATTTTACATATATTATTTACGGAAGTACATGTTTTGGAAACCAATTTACATGTTTATAATAAGCAATTTTTAACAATTTTAGAACTTATATCAAAAATGTATTGTTCTAATAAAAACTCATAGTTTAAATTAAGGAAACTTGTGTTAAACTTAAATCTTTGTATTAAGTACATAATAGTTGTAAAATATATTATAATAAACTTTCCACCTAAGTAACTACTACTTCATAAGGGTAAATTACTCTCTTTCTCAATATTAAATAATAATCAAGAGTTGACGGTTCTCCTAAATTTTGTGCAGAAATATATATAATATTGGTTTTAACTTGTACATATTTTTTTAGCAATAGTAAAAAGAGTGGTGACTTTTTACTAAATATTATATTTATAAATTTGTTTAGATAATATTTTTATATTTTTCATATAACGGACTAAATCACTGATTAACAATTGACTGCTTAATTAAAAAGAACAAGAGATTTACAATAAATAAGCAAACTATGAGGTCCAACACTGTGCTTAGTTGATGTAGTGCCGAATAAGACCTGTTCTGAGTAAAACTAACTTTTCAGCAGTTTATAATTAAAAAACGCGAATATTGTTGCATATATAGTGAATTTAAATAACAAAGTTTCATCAGATAAAAAATAAACTGTGAGTATATTACCAATTTAATGCAAATTAATTAAATATAAACAATAATTTAATATTACTGTTTTACGTTTTTTGGCAACTTCCATAAGTCAACATAATTAACCGATACAGGACCGGCTCAACAAACTGCTCAAATGAAGAAAACATAAATTAAAAATGGATGATTCTAAAAATATTAACATACCTACTATATCAGCACCATCGACATATTCCAACGCAGTAAGCAACTTCAAAAGAACAAGCGATATCTTGTCAGCTGTCCAAGATAATAACATATATGAAGAGATATTCTATCCATAGGATCTCTACTCAGTCCAAAAAATGTTATCTTCGCATCTTGAATATCTAAAACCGAGTTTATAGTTACTTAAACTAGCACAGTAGATACGTTACTAAACAAGCATAATAATCTTCCACAGCATCCCGAACAGTAAACCCAAACAAAATTAATCTTTTAAAATTTAGCGTACCTGAATCTGACTATAGCCATATCTTAAGCTTTAGGCGACAAATATTTGTCTCTTCGATAATTACCAAACCAATTTTAAATTCATTTTTAATAACAGGGTAATGTTGCAGGTATTCCGTATGGTTGGTCTTGTAAAAGCCTATTTTGAAATTTAAATATATTAACAGATCTATCTATCTATCTATCTATCTATCTATCTATCTATCTATCTATCTATCTATCTATCTATCTATCTATCTATCTATATCTATCTATCTATCTATATCTATCTATCTATCTATAAAACTTACATCAGTCAAACAGGTAGAACCTTTAACTAATGGATAGCAGAACACAAAAGAGCTTTCAATGAAATTAAAAGAGATTCTTCTTACTTAACTTCTAGATCATATTCATCTTTTCAAATTCTTACCATTTAAAATAAATGTCATAAGCTATCACTATTAGAATCTATTGAAATTAACAAATTAAAAAATATAGACGTAACTCTGAATGACCAACTTAAGACAAAGAGTTCTTCCCTCCTCAACTTATTCAGTTAAAAACTATAACGTATTAGACTCATAAGAAAAATAGCTCACTTGTGAAAGGCACTCTGCGAAACATCTGTAGTGATAATAGATTATAATAAAATTTGTGGAAATATTGAAGACAAAAGTTTTTGAGTGTTTTATTGCTTGATTAAATAAACTTCCATCCAGTAACGGTCGAATCCATCACATAATTACTTTCTCTTCTATACTATATGACCCTTAAATAATTAAACTGTAACCGATATTAAAGATAATAAACCACAGCAGATTATATGTTTAAATCAAAAATCAATAGTAACTAATATTTACTCCCAAATAGCAACCATCTTCTATACTTTTGTAAAATACACTATGTAATACACAGGTGCAAAAAATCGATCCATTCTTATTTATTATTTATTTGAAGTTATATAATTTTAGAGACATTAAATTACGTATGTAAATTTAGGTGCACCCTCGTATACGAGAAATAAAATAATATTTTAATATTGCTTTTTATATTTCTTAAAACAAATTGGTATTTCAAGTTTTTGTCAAAAAAGGTCTGAAGCAAGTAGATATTTATTGAATGTTGTTTTTAATTCAACTGTTGCCGAGAGGGGGCGTTTGGGCCTGTAGGACCCATCGCCGGCTCTGCGGACTTCTTCCTGTCCTCGGAATTAGACCGGGTGTTGACCATCTTTGCTTGTCACTGATAAAATGGTTTAATACTTCTACTGGTATAAAATAACGGTTACCGTGACAAGTATCTGTTATAGGTAACAGTTCCAAGGAGCAGTTACAAAATAACAGATCAAAAATAGAAAACAGAACAGGTAAAATAGTCTAAGTATTCCTTGACTTACGGAAGGAATAACTTAGTAAACAAGAAAAATAAAATGGTATAAAAATATAATGCAAAGAAAAATGTTTCTAAGTGTTCCTTGACTTACGGAAGAAACAACTTAGGACAGAAATATAGATAAATGAAATATGTAAATGTGAGAGTAAAATATGGAAATATTTCTAAGTGTTTCTTGACTTACGGAAGAAACGACTTAGAGTGGAAAAATAAAATACTCAAAATATAAAACGAGAAATGCAAAAATGAAACTGATTATAGAAATATGTCTAAGTGTTTCTTGACTTACGGAAGAAACAACTTACAACAGAAAATAAACAAGAGAATCAAATATAGTAAAATAAATGCACAAATATTTATAAGTGTTTCTTGACTTACAGAAGAAACGACTTATAATAGAAAATAAGAAAAATCAAATATAGAAAAGATGTGAAAATATTGCTAAGTGTTTCTTGACTTACGGAAGAAACGACTTATAATAGAAAATAAGAAAAATCAAATATAAAAAAGATGTGGAAATATTGCTAAGTGTTTCTTGACTTACGGAAGAAACAACTTAGCATAAAATAGAAAATGAAAGAGACAAATGTATTAAGTATTTTCTTACTTAAGGAAGAAAATATCTTAAATAAAATATCGGAAATAATAATGCAACAATGATTATGAAAATATTTCTAAGTGTTCTTTTGACTTACCGGAAAAGAATGGCTTAGACGCACAATTAAAATAACAAGTCAAATATTCAGAGAAATATTTCTAAGAGTTCTTTGACTTACCGGAAAGAACTACTTAGACAAAGTACAAATCAAAATATAAAATAGAAAAAGCAAGATAAATATTTCTAAGTGTTCTTAACTTACGGAAGAACAACTTAGACACAAAATACAAGAAAAATAAACAATCAAAATAATCAAATAAAATATCAAACAATCAGTACATGAACAAATATAGATCAATGTATTATTTCTAACCTGAAAAGGTCTGAATATACAATAATGCTAAAATAAAAAAAAAAAATGGTATATAGGAAATCAGAAATAAAACAATAACTTAGTTGGGACAATAATAGCACCGACTAGGTCTACAGTAGAAGAGGCAAGCTCGACTGACTGATGAGAGAAAATCTACCTGCTTTTATGTAAAACAAATCCTTTGTTTTACGAAGCGAAAGTGGATTTTCCCTGCATCGAATCAATTAGAAATTTGGATTTGGCCAACCTTGGAATTCCCAAGTATTTTAACCGATATCCAAATTCCTTGATGCGTCGAGGACATCCCCCCTCCTCTGAAAGACCTAACGGTGCTAAAAAAATTTATTAATAAAAAAAATCAAACAATACAATAATACAAAAAGTCCTTAACCTAAAAAAAGAAATACAATACAAGAAATACAAAGAAATACAATTCAAACTTACGCTAGCGACTAAGATATGTTACACTTAACTATTATAATATCCAGATGGCCCAGGTGGTCCCGGTGGTCCAGGTGGTCCAGGTGTTTCGGCCAGGCTACTTAATTCACCCGGCTGGGGCCTTACGACGTTTCAGAACACGTAGAGTTACTCGATTCACCCTGGTGTCTGTAACGTTTCGTAACAGGGCCCCGTTATCCTCAGCTGTTCTGGCAGGGCTACTTAATTCACCCTGAGGAAGGTCTTACGACGTCGTGAAGATATAAGGTTACTCAGTTCACCTTGATATCTACACGTGTCGTAATAAACCTTAATCCTGCTCTGGAGGTTCGTCCCTAGGTGGAGGAGCAGCGCGGATGTCATCTACATGGATGGTCCTATTCACGTCCCGGTCGCGGTGTATCTCATAGGTATGATCGCCTAGCACCTTCAGGATCGTGTGTGGTCCCGTCCATGTCGGTCCGAAGTTCCCTCGGACGTGGTTCCTCACCATGACCTGCTCTCCTTCGATGAACCTCCTGGCGGGTGGAGCGTTAGGGTTGTCAGGAAACATGTTCCTCGCATATACAGTGGCCTTTTGAACCGCTCTGGCAACCCTTTCGTCTCGTCTGGCTGCGGTGTTTGCCAGACGATGCTCACGCTGTGTTTCTTCTGCGCGCCGTGGCAGATAGCCTAGCAGAAGTTCAGCGGGTGTTTCCTGGGTGGCCTCGTTCCTCCGTGTCCTTAGGCTGAACATGATGTCAGCCAGGTAGGATTCCCATTTCGGATCATTTGCAGTTTTGCATCGGGCGCGGAGTCCCTTTTTGAGCTCCTGAGCTCGGCGTTCAACCGGGTTGGCCCTCTGGTGGAAGATAGGGCTAAATTCGGCTTTGATGTTGTGCCGTCTCAAGAATCTCTCCCATGCATCTGTCCGAAATTGGGCTGCGTTGTCCGTGATGAGGGTGGTAGGTTTCCCCCAGCGGCCGCAGATTTCCTCCTGGAGGAACTGGATGATGTCCCGGCTTTTTGTAGATTGGACGCATCGATATTCCACCCAGTTGCTCAAGCAATCTGTCGCCAAGAGGATGTAGCGGTTGCGTGTTCCTCTGGCTGGTGGATATGGTCCCAAAATGTCGAAGGACACTCTCTCCCAGGGGTTGGCGGGTTCCCTGGGCATCACAGGAGCTGCTGGTTGTCGTGGAGCAGCTTTGGTCCTCAAGCAGGTCAGGCAGGACTTGACGTAGGCGCGAACATCCTTTGATAATGTGGGCCAGTAATAGATATTTTTAATGGCCCGGATGGTCTCGTCTTGTCCTGGGTGGTTGGCCTCCTCTGAGTCGTGATAGACCTTCATCACGTCCTTCCGGAGGGATGGGGGTACTATCAGCGTCCTGTGGTCTGGTCCAGCGTTGTAGTAAGCGGCGTTATCGACTAGTGTGAATTCACGGAGAAGGTTTTCTTCGACTTCGTTCCGTGGTCCACGTCCGGAGATCTCTAGGTAGCGTCTCCGAAACCGCTGCATACCGTGGTGTGTCTGGTGGCTTCTCCGGATTTTATCCTGGAGTGGTAGGTCAACCAGATCATCTAGGATGGGGTTGGTGTCTTCATCCTCGTCGACGTCCTCCATCATACATAGTAGAGGAAAGGACTCGTCTTCCTCCACGTCCGTTGTAGGCCAGCTAAGTCGCACCACTTCCTCGTCTTGGTCAGCTTCTTCTTCTCTCTCCGTGGTTGGGTTCCTGGACAAGTGGTCAGGGAGTTCGTTCTCCTTCCCTGGGATATGTATCACGGTGAAGTTGAACTCCTGAAGTAGCAAGGCCCATCGGGATAGTTTGGCCTTGTCTTCCTTGAACCGATGGAGCCACAGGAGAGCCTGACTGTCGGTGTACAGCGTGAAGTGCTGATCCTGGAGGAAGTGCTTGTACCTCTTGAGTGCCCAAACTAATGCGAGGCACTCTTTCTCGTTAATATGGTAACGGGTTTCTGCTGGTTTTAACTTCGTGGAGGCATATGCGATGACTCTCTTGTCGTCTTGGGTTCCTTGGAACAGGACTGCGCCCATGCCGACATCGGAGGCATCCGTCTGGAGGCAGAAGGGTTTGGACGCGTCTGGTCGGTGGAGTAGGAGATCTCCCTCGATTTCGATCTTGAGACGTTGGAAGGCGGCTTCTGCGGCGTCGTTCCAGTGCATCCGTCTCTTATTACCCTTGGTGAGGTCCGTCAAGGGTGTTATGATGTCCGAAAATCGAGGGATGAAATCCCTTAACCAGTTGGCTGTCCCGATGAAGCTTCGCAGTTGCTTCATCGTCCGTGGAGTGTCGAAGCCTTTGATTTTCTCCACATGCTTCTCCAGAGGTTGGGTGTTGGCAGAGGTGATTTTGTGTCCTAGGTACTCCAGTTCGTCTGCTGCGAATTTACACTTTTTTAGGGATGCCCATAGTCCGTGTGTCCGAAGTCTCTCTAGAACCAGGCGGAGGTGGTTCTGGTGTTGGGTCCAGTCTTCTGAATAGATGATAATATCATCCATGTATACCTTGATGAAAACATCGATGTATCCTGCGAAGACTGAAGTCACGAGCTTCTGGAACACAGCTGGTCCGTTCTTGAGGCCGAAGGGCATCACCGTAAATTCGTATGAGGACCCGTCAGGCAGGCTGAACGCTGTCTTCGGGCTGGAGTCCTTGTGCAGTGGGACTTGCCAAAATCCACTCTTCAGATCTAAGGTGGTGAAGATCTGAGCCGTGCCAATCTCTTTGATGGAGTCGTGGATTGGTGGCATGCTGGAGGCTTCGTCGATGGTCACGTTGTTAAGCTTCCTATAGTCTACGCAGAAACGGGGGGTGCCATCCTTCTTGGTTACAATAACCACCGGGCTATTGTAAGGAGATTTGCTGGGGCGGATGACTCCTGCGGCTAGCATCTCTCTCACCTCCTTGGCCATTATCTGCTTCTTCTCCGTAGAATATTTATAGGGCTTAACGTTGATAGGCGTGGCGTCGGTCACTTCGATTTTCATTTCGGTGGCCTTGGTGGTCGGCTGACGTAGACGGTCGTCGAAAACGTCATCGTACTCTTGAATCAACTTTTCAACTTGTTGCAAAGCGAAGGATGGAGCTTGATGGGGTTCCAGCCGCTGCGTCCTGGATTGCCTTTTTGCTGGGTTCTTCCAGTAAATGGTGGTTCTGCAGGTGGTACCGACGTGTAGACATTTACGTGGTATGTCTACATTGGCCTCTTCCTGTTCCAACCAAGGCATCCCCAACACAACGTCGTGGTTCAAGTCCTCCATAACCACGCAGTTGACGGTTGAATCCAGAGTCTCGATGTTAATCTTGACTTCAGCAGTCCCTAGGGTGCGGGACGTGCTGCCCGTGCACGCCAGCTGAACCAATCCTGATCCTCGTTGCAGGTCCCGTCTCTGGATCAATCTCTGGTGAATGAAGTTCCCAGATGCACCGGTGTCGACTAAGATCTTCACACGTTGTCCGTTGATCCTTCCATGGAGTTGGGGGAGGCCTGTCGTCGAGGGTCGTGTCTGAATCGGGTTCAGTTGGGGCACCATCTTCACAACAGGGTTTAGTTGGCGCCCCTGTTGGCGTTTCCCTGGTTCTGAGGTAGTGGAGGTGGTGGTTGGCTCATCGGTGGCATCCTGGACTGTCTGTTGGGGTTCCTCCATTCCTCGATCGCTTCAGGGTGGCGTGGTGTGTTGTTTTGACGTGGGGGACGGTAGTGCTGTCGCTGTCGGGATTGTTGCTGGGATTGATGTTGGGGTTTGTTAGCGACGGTGTTCCGGCGGGTATCAGCTTCCATTCCTTGGGCTATTGTTAGGAGGTCCTCCTCGGTCTTTGGAATGTTCACTCGTAGGCAGATCGCGATGTCGGGTCTTAGTTGGTTTACGATGGTGATACACCTCTGGTCCTCAGGGGTGTATGGTGCGAGACGTCTGAATAAGGCTGATTTACCGTTGATAAAGTCCTCCGTGGGTTCATCCTTCCGTTGATGCTCTCCATGAAGTTTTGACGTCAAGGCTGAAATCACGGCAGAGTCGTTATATTTCCTTAGGAGACGGTCTCGGAATGTGTCGTACGGCAGGTCCGTGTGTGTAAACTTCTGGGCCCATTTCTTCGCATCGCCGTGGAGTGAGTTGTCGATGAGATAGTCTATCCAGTTGTCCTCGTCTACGTCATATTTGGTTAGGAAATTCTCAGCTTTGGTTAGGAAGTTGAGAGGGTTTTCAGTGTCCGGCCTGAGAATTGAGGGGGCTTCATATATGTGATCTTGGCTTCGGTGGCTCAGGTTGAGGCATCTGGGGTGTAGTGCCTTGAGTAGTGGATAGGGCCGTCATCGCTTGCATTAGGGCAGAGATGAAGTCAGCTGTAGAAGGCTGGCTTGAAGACGGTCCTGGGGTCGTGAGTTCGGGTTTTGTTTGTTGGGCGCCATGTTGCCGAGAGGGGGCGTTTGGGCCTGTAGGACCCATCGCCGCTCTGCGGACTTCTTCCTGTCCTCGGAATTAGACCGGGTGTTGACCATCTTTGCTTGTCACTGATAAAATGGTTTAATACTTCTACTGGTATAAAATAACGGTTACCGTGACAAGTATCTGTTATAGGTAACAGTTCCAAGGAGCAGTTACAAAATAACAGATCAAAAATAGAAAACAGAACAGGTAAAATAGTCTAAGTATTCCTTGACTTACGGAAGGAATAACTTAGTAAACAAGAAAAATAAAATGGTATAAAAATATAATGCAAAGAAAAATGTTTCTAAGTGTTCCTTGACTTACGGAAGAAACAACTTAGGACAGAAATATAGATAAATGAAATATGTAAATGTGAGAGTAAAATATGGAAATATTTCTAAGTGTTTCTTGACTTACGGAAGAAACGACTTAGAGTGGAAAAATAAAATACTCAAAATATAAAACGAGAAATGCAAAAATGAAACTGATTATAGAAATATGTCTAAGTGTTTCTTGACTTACGGAAGAAACAACTTACAACAGAAAATAAACAAGAGAATCAAATATAGTAAAATAAATGCACAAATATTTATAAGTGTTTCTTGACTTACAGAAGAAACGACTTATAATAGAAAATAAGAAAAATCAAATATAGAAAAGATGTGAAAATATTGCTAAGTGTTTCTTGACTTACGGAAGAAACGACTTATAATAGAAAATAAGAAAAATCAAATATAAAAAAGATGTGGAAATATTGCTAAGTGTTTCTTGACTTACGGAAGAAACAACTTAGCATAAAATAGAAAATGAAAGAGACAAATGTATTAAGTATTTTCTTACTTAAGGAAGAAAATATCTTAAATAAAATATCGGAAATAATAATGCAACAATGATTATGAAAATATTTCTAAGTGTTCTTTTGACTTACCGGAAAAGAATGGCTTAGACGCACAATTAAAATAACAAGTCAAATATTCAGAGAAATATTTCTAAGAGTTCTTTGACTTACCGGAAAGAACTACTTAGACAAAGTACAAATCAAAATATAAAATAGAAAAAGCAAGATAAATATTTCTAAGTGTTCTTAACTTACGGAAGAACAACTTAGACACAAAATACAAGAAAAATAAACAATCAAAATAATCAAATAAAATATCAAACAATCAGTACATGAACAAATATAGATCAATGTATTATTCTAACCTGAAAAGGTCTGAATATACAATAATGCTAAAATAAAAAAAAAAATGGTATATAGGAAATCAGAAATAAAACAATAACTTAGTTGGGACAATAATAGCACCGACTACGTCTACAGTAGAAGAGGCAAGCTCGACTGACTGATGAGAGAAAATCTACCTGCTTTTATGTAAAACAAATCCTTTGTTTTACGAAGCGAAAGTGGATTTTCCCTGCATCGAATCAATTAGAAATTTGGATTTGGCCAACCTTGGAATTCCCAAGTATTTTAACCGATATCCAAATTCCTTGATGCGTCGAGGACACAACCACCATACTAGTGTAGTGATTTTATTTTCAAAACGTGTTATATTTTTATTTAATTATCCTTCCTAAATGTCTCTAACTCCGACAGATGCTGCAAGGGCGGTGACTTTAGTTCAAGATGGTCGTAGCCAATATTATGCAGCTGAAATGTTGGGTGTTAGTCGATCTTCGGTCCAAAGAGCAATTCGGCGTTTTAGCGACAACGGTAACTTCACAAGAAAGGATCAGGTCGTAGAAGGGTGACATCCAAAAGAGATGATCGATTTCTGGTCTCATTATGTTTGAGAAATCGGCATCTAACTTCAGTTGAACTGGCAAATCGTCTGAGCGAAGTGAGAAATGTGGATGTAAGCAGATGAACAGTTCGTCGACGACTTGTAGAAGGTAATTTATTACCAGAAGGCCACCCCTATCTCCAATACTATCCAAAGAGCATCGCAGAGCTCGCCTTGCTTTTGCAAGAGAACAGGAAAACTGGAGTGATGCAGATTGGAGCAATGTATTGTTCTCAAGTGAGTCCAGATTTTGTCTAAGGTCACCAGACGGTCGAGAAAGGGTTTGGAGAAGACACGGAGAGCGATATTTTCAATGTAATATTTCGGAAAGAATAAGTTATCGGGGGGGCTCCGTTATGGTTTGGGCAGGTATCAGTTCAGAAGCCCATACTGATTTAGTTATTGTAGATAGAGGTTCTATGACTGCTGCAAGATACATAACAAGTATTTTAGATCAGCATGTGGTACCTTTTGCTCTTTTCATTGGACCCTAATTTTATTTTTATGGACGACAACGCGCATCCTCACCGTGCTAGAATCGTCAACCAATATATAGAGGAGGTGGGAATTGTCCCGTATGAACTGGCCAGCTTGCAGTCCTGATCTTAATCCCATAGAACATCTATGGGATATGATAAGAAGACGTCTTCGAGCACGAGTACCCCGTCAAACAAAGTGGCGTAACTTACAGCGGCTCTTCAAGAAATATGGGACTAATTGGATCAATTTGATATCCAGAGGTTAATTACCTCAATACCTAGACGTGTACAGGCTATTATAAGGGCCCGAGGGAGAAACACTAGATATTGATTTATTATCAATGTTTCTCTTAATTTCAGAAAGTTTTGAATATTCTTGTATTTTTAAGTTTTGGCGTATGTCTCTATAAATAAATGATTTTTTTGGATAATCTGTAAAAATTATTTTAATCTAACATATACTTTTACATATATACCTGATTTAAAACTAATATCTTTAAACGTTTTCTTTTTTCAGCAAATAATACCCATGGATCGATTTTTTGCACCTGAGTGTATATTTCGAATATGTAAAGCTCATCTGATATTTTAGAGTTAAATTTTCTAGAAGCATTATTCCAGTCGTTAATGTTACATAACAAATAATTTATTCTAGTTATATAGTTTGGTGAACAAAACTTACTAAGCGATGTGCTCCAGGCTGTTTTTGTTGTTTGATTATCTTTCCGCTAGGAAAGTTGTTTCAACGGTCTAATACATATAAATCGATGTATTACTTCTCTAAACTACTTTTAGCAAGTATACGAAATTTTATTAGAATTTAGTGCTGCTTTGGCTATAGTCTTAAAGTAAAATTAATTAAAAAAGAAAAGACAGTTAAGATTTTATTTCACGTACAGGGAGCTTGCGCATCCGTTTATACGTATTTCGGCCTAATAGGCCTCATCAGAACAGCTTTCGCAAACGCTCTGAATGTGAAATAAATCTTTTCTGTATTAGAAAGCAACTCCAACATGGCTTCGTACAGACGCAATGCAGCGACATCTGATAATAAAATCGTAGACTAATTTTCGAAACCAAATCCAGAATTTCGCTTTAATCTGTGCCTTCTAAGAATTGCAAGGCAAAACAGACGTTGATAAAGATGTTATGAGAGACATAGGGAATCTAAAAATTGCATTCCACAACATATCTCCCCAACTAAGTAAATTCTTAGCGAATTGGTTTTTAGTACTCGTACAGAGTATATCGAAATAAAAAGGAAAAGACAGTTAAGATTTTATTTCACGTACAAATAAATATTTTCTATATTAGGAAGCAACTATAACATGGCTTCGTATAGACGCAATGCAGCGACATCTGATAATAAAATCGTAGACTAACTTTTGAAACCAAATTCAGAATTTCGCTTTAATCTGTGCCTTCTAAGAATTGCAAGG
Source organism: Diabrotica undecimpunctata (assembly GCF_040954645.1). Classification (NCBI taxonomy): domain Eukaryota; kingdom Metazoa; phylum Arthropoda; class Insecta; order Coleoptera; family Chrysomelidae; genus Diabrotica; species Diabrotica undecimpunctata. The sequence continues at coordinate 24,990 of NW_027312832.1, forward strand.
CAAAACAGACGTTGATAAAGATGTTAAGAGAGACATAGGGAATCTAAAAATTGCATTTCACAACATATCTCCTCAACTAAGCCAATTCTTAGCGAATTGGTTTCTAGTACTCGTACAGAGTATATCGAAATAAAAAGGAAAAAACAGTTAAGATTTGATTTCACGTACAGGGCGCTTGCGCATCTACTCATTAGGCCGAAATACGTATAAGCGGATGCGCAAGCGCACTGTACGTGAAATCAAATCTTAACTGTTTTTTCCTTTTTATTTCGATATACTCTGTACGAGTACTAGAAACCAATTCGCTAAGAATTTTGCTTAGTTGAGGAGATATGTTGCGGAATGCAATTTTTAGATTCCCCATGTCTCTCATAACATCTTTATCAACGTCTGTTTTGCCTTGCAATTATTAGAAGGCACAGATTAAAGCGAAATTCTGAATTTGGTTTCAAAAATTAGTCTACGATTTTATTATCAGATGTCGCTGCATTGCGTCTATACGAAGCCATGTTATAGTTGCTTCCTAATACAGAAAATATTTATTTGTACGTGAAATAAAATCTTAACTGTCTTTTCCTTTTTATTTCGATATACTCTGTACGAGTACTAAAACCAATTCGCTAAGAATTTTGCTTAGTTGGGGAGACTCTGAGATAGCGCGT
>NW_027312833.1:0-25607 GCF_040954645.1 Diabrotica undecimpunctata
CGCGCTATCTCAGAGTTCAGATATATGCATCTTTCACTAGAATACCTAATATCAAAAACAAGCTGACTGCTTAATTCACAATATAAAACTAAACTTTAAAAACGTTTTTTTCTCGATTTCGGTATTCCGACATTTACCTGGTTTTCGCAGTATACCGACGATTTGTCTTCTATATTGCAGGATCTTCTTATGTTTTCGCTTCTCTCCCTATCCAACAGACTTTTTCCTGATATTCGTCGGAGTATTTTCATTTCTGTTGTTTCTAGTAGCCGTTTCGTTTTAGATGTGTCAGGTTTTGTCTCCGCCGTGTATGTTAATATAGTTCTAATTGCTGCTATATAGATTCTTGTTATTGTGTCTATAAGGATCAGGTAATCAGGTAATCTATAAATGCAAACAATGAATAGATCAAGATTCTTGTTATAAACCAATTCAACCAACCAATTCAATTCAAATCAAAAAAGGATTCATTCAACAGAAAGTCATATTTTGTTATAGAAGAGAAATCATTATTTGTAGAAAGAATTGGGGTGCCACCATGAGCTGACTTGGACTTTACCTAGCATTTGTAATATATTTTTCTACAAAAAAAGGCTCGTTGACTTCAAGCCATTGCTCGGTAACCGCAACTAACGGGGGAAATCCTAATTTCTCTAGAAAAAAAAATAATTCATCTGTTTTATATCTTACAGAACGAATATTATTCAGAACCATGCTAACGTTGTCATCACTAAAATAATTTACGGTTTCTAGTCCCACAGAAGACGTCATATTATTTAAAAATGTCGTTTTTGAGAGGCAGGCAACAACCACTGTCAGATTATATACTAACAGTAATCGCATAAAAATAGAACGGGGGGTTAGACAAGGAGACCCAATGTCACCTAAACTTTTTAATACGGTGCTAGAACATGCTTTTAAGAATTTGGATTGGATGACAAAGGGAATAAAAATAGATGGAGAATATCTAAACAACTTACGTTTCGCCGATGATATACTTATAATAGCTGAAGATCTAGGTATGGCAAGAGAGATGGTACAGGAACTCGTTGTGGCTACAGAAAGTGTAGGTTTAAATATAAATATCTCGAAAACAAAAATCATGACCAATTTGGTACCCAACCAGAACATCAGTATTGGTGGAAAAGAAATAGAACTCGTAGATAGATATAAATACCTGGGACATGAAATTATGATTGGCAGGGATAATCAGACTTATGAACTGAAGAGAAGAATCGGCCTTGGGTGGGCAGCATTTGGAAAACTGAGAGAAACTTTTAAAAGTGACCTGCCCACATGACTAAAGAGAAAGGTATTTGATCAGTGCGTCCTCCCAGTCTTGACGTACGGAGCAGAAACACTTACCTTAACAAAAGCAGCAGCTACCAAACTGAGAGTCACGCAGAGAAGAATGGAGCGGTCCATGTTAGGAATAACTCTGCGAGACAGAATAACCAACGAAGACATCAGGAGAAGAACCGGAGTGACTGACATCATCGAGAAGATAGCCAGACTAAAATGGAGATGGGCAGGACACATAGCCAGAATGAGAGATGGGCGATGGACAAAGAGGTTATTGGAATGGAGGCCAAGGGAAGACAAGAGAAGCGTCGGTCGACCACCTACAAGATGGACTGACGATTTAAGAAGACTCAATAAAAACTTGATGAGAGCGGCGCAAGATAGACGGGGTTATAAACATGAGGAAGAGGCCTATGTTCAGCAGTGGACTCTTGAGGCTGGATGATGAATGATGATGAATGATTTTTGAGAGGCAACGGAATAGTAGTTTCGGAGAAAGGACCTAAAAGCAGCAAGATCAGCTTTTACCTCAGTTTTTAACAACTCCATAGGCATCGTTAAATAAAAAAAAAATTTCGTAGATCTTCAGTCTTAGTGGGAAGTCCTTCGGAAGCCAAAAATTGCGACTATATAAAACACAACAAATTATTCGATGATTTCAGAAAAAAAAAACAGGCTACCTATAAAGAGAGGGATTTGTGGATTATATAAAATTTGTTCACAGAAAAAAATGTTTTCCGGAAAAAATTAATAATTACCCAGTGAAGAGTTCAAGCACTCAAGTAGTTCAATTTTTTCGCTCTTGTTATTCAATATTAATTTATTCTTAGCATTTATTTAAAGAAGCGATTGCAATAGAAAGAAAAATAAGAAGCAAAGATTTAATACAGATATTTATAGATTAATTAATCTTTACCGAAGTGGAAACACAAGAACAACCTTTGTCTTATTTAAGTAAAATAATTAAAAACAACAATTAAAACGTCATCTACTTCACGTAGGCCACTAAAATAATCTTATTTTGTTTTAATTATAAAAAACTAACAGAAATGATCGAATAGAAAGTTACCGTATAGAAAGTAACCTTTTGTTAACGGTTCTTAAAAGAAGCTCCGAAAATTACGCTTCAAGAAAATTAGACAGTTGATAGATTATAAAGATAAAATAAATATATACCTGTATATAATCTTAAAACATTTTGAGGTACGATAACTATTTGAAAATCATTATCAATCATATTAACAAAGGAAGAGAATTACCTACCTAATAGAGAAAAAGAAAGTTGTTTTAAATACAATTCTTATAAAATTACAGGAATTTCTTGAGTCACTTCTAAGAAAATTGTTATTTATTCATGTATCTAACAAGCGTTACTACGGAAAGAAATTATATTCTTCTTGAAATTTCCATCAACTGTTTGTTTTAAATCTTGCCACAAACTCAAATTTTTCAACGGTAAGACGAACGGATTTGTATTGTAGTTTTGAAATATTTGTAAACCTTCGCTTCATCGTCAAAAAGTTCTTTGTACAAAAATTGTATTTTATGCATCTCAGGATTTTTTATTTTTTACTAAATGCTGTTTCTGCAATTTTTTCTGTAATATAGCGAAAAATAATTAAGTGAAAAACTTTGAACAAATATTTTGGAAGCTACACATTCTACCAGTGCCAACTTGAGGAAAAAAATATCCTGAGAAAAGTATAATACTGCATATAAAGGGTAAGTCTTTGCGACTTCCAATGTGACTTAGATGTTTCAATGTGATAGTCCGTGCTATAAACAATCCAGGCTTTTGCAAATTATTTACAATGTTATCGATTATATTGATAGAATTTCATGGGTGGATCGTGTTGAAGTCCTATTATCTCAGTCAAGGAAGAAAAAATATTATACAGATATTTGAAGGTTCTAATACGCATAATGAAGGCATTTCTGATGAAAATCCGTGAAGGGCACAGCTGATTTTGCTTTGTTTTTTTAAACAATCTTAAAAAGTAAAAAACATAGTTTTTTGGCTACAAAAAGTTTGTTTTTGTAGGCAAAAACACTGCCTGGGGTGATTGCGGGGTGAATTGAGTAGCTCTAGACAGCCGGTCCCAAGCCCGGATAAAATGTGGAGGGTGATTGGCAAGGTTAGCAACCTACCGACGGTAAAAACAAATACTGCTCAAAGAAACAATGTATAGCCTCGGGACCGGATTGATACTATGAAGACGACTACGGCAACAAATAAGGCAACAAAATCGGATTATCCTTCGACTTGGTATATTTCCATTAAGCGGTGGTCTTTTGTTACGTGGATTTAAATAAACTTCTCTTGCTCAGTAGAAATGTATTTCATTTATAAATAGTATACCCTTAATTGGTTGATAGACAATATAATAATTACTATTTATTTGCTCGTTATATCCAACAATGGAATTGAGCAATGCATGGGAAAAGAAGGAGAAGAAATACTAAACAAAAATGGTGAAAGAATAATAGAAATATGTATGGAGAATAAACTTGTTATAACAAATACAAAATTTAAACATAAAAAAAGTACACAAATACACGAGAGTACAAGAAAGTAGAAATGAAAAATCAATCATAGATTACTTTTTGGTAAGTAGCAACAAATGGAAAAGAGTACAAGACACGAAAGTCAAAAGAGGCTCAGAGATTGGCAGTGATCATCATCTAGTAATAATGAGAATGAGAACAGCAAAAGAAAATGAAGAAAAGAGGAGAAAGGTAGTAAATGAAAAAGTAAAAAGCTACAAATTAAAAGAAGAAAGATATAAGAAGATATTCCAAGAAAAATTAGACAATATTTTGAAAGGTAGGGCAAAAACTGCTAGTATAGAGGAAAAGTGGGAAAATCTCAAGACCAGCTTAATCATAGCTGCTGAGGAAACTTGCGGGAAGACAAAAATAGCAAATAATAGCATGAGGAGAACTGAATGGTGGACGGACGAAATACGAAGGAAAGTAAAGAACAAAAAAGAAAAATGGAAGAGATATCTAAGTACAAAGCGCCCTGAAGATTATGAGGCATATAAAGAAAAAAGAAAAGAGGTTAAAATAGCTGTAAAAGCAGAAAAAGAAAGGTCATGGGAAAAGTTTGGACTAAAAATAACAAATAATTATAGAGAAAACCAAAAACTCTTCTATGGCGCATTAAAACAGCTCAGACAAAAGAAAGTACACATGATGCCGAATATAAAAGACAAGAATGGAAAGGTAATAACAGAAGAAAACCAAATAATGGAAAGATGGAGAGAACATTTCAAAGAGCTAACTCATACAGACGTAGACAACATAGTGGAGATACAAGAAATTAATGAAGAACAAAAAGTAGAACCCATAACAACAGAGGAACTAGAAAAGGCAATTGAAACAGTTAAATTAGGCAAAGCACCAGGCAAGGATGATATTACCCCGGAAATGATAAAATTCATGGGAATAGAGGGAGTGGACAGCATGAAAGAACTAATGAATGATATCATAAAAAGAGCAGAAATACCACAGGACTGGAAGAAAGACATTATACTACCAATACACAAAAAGGGCGACAAGAGAAACTGTAATAATTACCGAGGTATTACTATATCAAGTATTCCTGGGAAGGTATTCGCAAGAATAATAGAAACAAGAATAAAAACCCAAATAGAACCAACTATGGAAGATACACAATGTGGATTCAGGAAGGACAGAAGCACGCAAGACCACATATTCACAATAAGACAAATAAGTGAGAAAGTAATCAATAAAAATAGAGAAATACATATATGCTTTATTGATCTGGAAAAGGCGTTTGACAGAATACAAAGAAAGGACGTATGGAGGACATTAAAGGAAAGAGGAGTTGACAGGATAACAATTGATGTAATAAAGGATATGTACAATAATAATAGAAATACGGTGAGAACCAACAACGAGGAATCCGAAGAATTTACTACAAGTCAAGGCCTCAAACAGGGATGCGTGTTGAGCCCACTGCTGTTCTCAGTGGTACTGGATACAGCAATAAAGAAAGCCAAGAGAAGAATGAGAAAACTAATATTAGGATACTGGCAAATGAAACAGACTCAACTATCAGAGCTTCTATTTGCAGACGACATGGTTTTGATAGCAGAAAACAGAGAAGACCTTCAGAACAACCTTGAAATCCTAGAAGAAGAACTGTCAAACATAAATATGAAAATAAATACAGAGAAAACAAAAACAATGATAATTTCAAATAAGAGAAAGACACACGCAATACAATTAAACGGAAAACAACTAGAACAAGTGGAACATTTTAAATACCTAGGAGCAATAATTGAATCAAACGGTAAACAAGACATGGAAATAAATGAGAGAATGGGACGAACAGGAAGCTTATTTAACACTATGAAAACAACATTTTTGGGGAAAAAGAAATACCGGAGAAGGTAAAAACGGCAGTCGTTAAATCAGTAGTTAGACCTACAATCATCTATAATAGCGAGTCATGGACATTGACTGGGAGACAAAAATCTCGAGTCAATGCTATGGAAATGAGGTTCCTGAGGAAAATAGCAAACAGAAAGAGGACAGACAAAATACGAAACGAAACAATCAGACAAAACCTAAAACTAGAACCAATAAACGAAAAAATAGTAGAGGGGCAACTAAGATGGTTCGGACACGTGTGTAGAATGTCGAATGAAAGATTAACAAAACGAGTGTTTGAAACGAGAATGCAAGGGAAAAACAAACGAGGAAGACCAAGAGTTAGGTGGGTAGATGAAATCAGAAAAGAAGTTGAGAAGAAAGGATTGACATGGGAAAGTGCACGAAATCTAACACAAGACCGGATAGCATGGAGACAACAGTGCAAATCTTAACCCCACCAGCCTTACACCTAACGGTAGAAAGGCTTAGGACTAAGTAGTAAGTAAAGTGCTCGTTATATAATAAATATTATCACTTACAGTTGTTATTGTTAAGACGTGATCGGATGATTCACCATGCGGCAGTTGAACTTAAGTGCAATGTGTCTTCTCGGACAGTTAAATGTAAAAGAGGGAGAATTCTATGCAATCTTTCGTATCGTCAAATTTTGGTCTGTACCAAAGGGTGGTCAGGGGTAGGACGCGGGAGCGCTGTTACCAGTTTGGATCAAATCCGAACACCAGATGAGAATTACTACTTGGAATATCAGATCACTTAACTCAAGGGACCAAGAAATAACTCATGTGCTGAAACGGAAAGAAATAGACATTTGTGCTCTACAAGAAACAAAAAAGAAAGGAAAAGGTCAATCAAAATTAGGTGAATACATACTAATCTACATTGCAGTAGAAAAAGAAGACAGGACCAAAGAGGGTGTAGCCTCACTAATACACCAAAGGTACCAAACTCACATCAAAGAGTGCCAATATATATCAGAAAGGATAGTAACAGCAAAGATAAGAATGGACAAGGAAGACCTGAACATCATTGGAGTATACGGCCCAGAAAATATCCGGCCTCAAACAACAAGAGAAGCGTTTTATGACCAATTACAACAATTAGTAGATCAAGTCATGATAATATTGGGGGATTTCGACGCTCGAATAGACAATCAAGTAATACCCGGCATTAAACAAAAACATAACGAAAATGGGGAACTGATGACTTCTGCACGAATAACGAATTCAGAATAAACAACAAATTTTTTGCCCACAAAGACAAACTCAAATATACATTTAATAACACCCGTGGACAAAGATCTATGATAGATTATGTTATAACGAACAGACATATACATCCATCGAAAATAATCGAACTGGTCAACACAAACTGATATGACGAGATTCTCTACACAGATGCATCTAAAACTGAGACAGGTGTCGGATATTCTGTAACAACTTCAAATAATATCATTCAGAAGTTCTGTCTCCCCCAATCCACTTCTATCCATACAGGAGTGCTGTACGCCATCCTACAAGCATTAAAAGGCTTATGTAACCAAACTAAAGCCAAGAACACGGCAATATGTAGAGATTCGATGTCGATGTCGATGTCGATACGAGCAAATACAAAAAAAATACTCTATACAAGTGTGATACTCAGCAAATTGGAACTTCTTCAGAATGTACTAGATTTCCTTCGAGAAACGAACTTGTATTACAAAATTTAGTGTTTTCTTTTTTATTACTTTTACTTTTACATATTCTCTTTATTGTATCTTATCAAATGTAAAATGTATAGTAACAAAATTGACAAAGTGTCAATAACCTTGTAATTGGTGTGTCTCAAACTAAACGAAAAAAAATGATTTTTTCCCAGATAGACTTGTAGAATGGCCAAGAACAATGGCACATTAAAATATCTTGGGCATGTTATGAGAAATGAACAGAGATATAGCTTGTTGCTACTCATTATTCAGGTCAAGGTATTTGGAAAGAGCGGACCAGGGAGAAGAAGAATATCTTAGCTTCAAAACCTGAGATAGTTGTTCAAAAGTTCGAATAGCCAAGCTAGTGTATTTTTATGTATGAGAGAGTAATAAAACAATAAATTATGTATGCAAATCCCTAAACTGTTGATACGGGTGACTCAATGAAAAACAGATATTTGTCAACAAGTTTACAGAAGTATATAGGAAAACAATTTTAAATTGAAAATGACCACCAGGTATAAAGGTTGGAGCAGAATAGAATACAATAGTTGTGAGGGTTACTAATCCCTAAATAAGGTTGCCAGTGTCGGAGTGATGGAGGTTAACAGGTACTAATGAATTTGCAAGAAATGTAAGATGTTTATTTTATTGGTTATATATAACCAATAAAAGTTTAATAAGTACCTACCTATTTGCAAAATAAAGTTTAATTCTTTAGATAAAATAAAACGTTTTATTTTATCTATTTGCAAAATAAAGTTTAATTCTTTGCCTATTTGCAAAATAAAGTTTAATTCTTTAGATAAAATAAAACGTTTTATTTTATCTGAAATGAGTGCATTCCACGAAGTAAGGGTTTCAACAATCAAACATTTAATTCTTTAATTCCAGGAATCTACGACAGTAATTGACTAGATAATTACCTTCTAAACTTATTCCACAGAAAATGTGATAGTGGGTTTTTCCATTTTGTATATAGGAAGGTCCAAGTGGCGTATTCAAAATTCTTAACAGTTCACTAAAAGTAGGTACTTCAGTTGCAAGGTGCAGTTTATTGTGTATACTAGTGTTATGGAAAATTTGGAAGTGCCGTGTAAACGCCGAAAAATTGGTCCTCTAACAGTTAATGAAAAAACATTAATATTTAATTGTTTTAAATCATTTACAGACAAACGTTTATGTGAAAGTGTTGATGAGACCGTTGAGTTAGTTAGCAGTACACTTGGTGTTGGGAAATCTACGATTTACAGAGTTATTAAAGAAGAGAAATGTGGTAGTTTTCAAATGCCACGTAATGCTCCAGGGAAACCAAAATTTCAAATAGAATATCATTTTAAAGAAGGACTTCGACGGAAAGTGCATGAATTCTTCTTTAGACAAGAATTTCCAACATTGGATAAAGTTCTTGTCTCAGTTCGAGATGATAAGGATTACCCAGAAATGAGTCGAAGTACGTTATGGAAACTTTTAAAAGAAATAGGCTTCCGCTGGAAAAAGAATCCCAGAAAGTCTATTTTATTAGAAAGAAGCGATATTGTCATATGGAGAAGACATTTTCTAAGAACCATAAAGGAAATGAGAAACCAAAAAAGAAAAATATTTTATCTTGATGAAACATGGATCAACGAGGGTCATACACCAAATAAATATTGGCAGGATGAAACTGTTACAAGTCAAAGGCACGCTTTTGTAAATAACTTATCTACTGGTTTAAACCCACCATCAGGAAAGGGACGCAGGCTGATAATAGTACACATTGGCAGTTCAGACGGTTTTGTTGAAGGTGGTTTATTAACTTTTGAATCAACTCGTACCGGTGACTACCATGAAGACATGAACGCTGATGTCTTTCAAGAATGGTTCGAACAAATGATAGATCTTCTTCCTAAGAACTGTGTAATAGTAATGGATAATGCAAGTTATCACTCCAGACTTATAGAAGGACTGCCCACAACCAAGTGGTTAAAAAAAGACTTGCAGAATTGGCTGAGTTCAAAAAATATTACGTACCATCCCGGATCTATAAGAAAGGAACTTTATTCGTTGTGTGTCCTTCATAAAGAAAAATTTAAAAAATACGAAATTGATGAAATTGCCAAAAATCGTGGAATGACAGTACTTAGATCCCCACCATATCATTGTGAATTAAACCCGATTGAACTGGTATGGGCACAGATAAAGAGTGAAGTTTCAAGAAAAAATACCACTTTTAAAATTCATGATGTTAAACAGTTGTTTTTGGAGGCCGTAAATAATGTAAAACCTGAAAACTGGGAAAAGGCAGTAAATCACACTATTAAAGAAGAGGAAAAAATGTGGAAGCTGGACAATATTACTGATAAAATGATCGAGCCAGTTATTATAAATCTTGGTTCTGAAAGTTCATCTTCTGAATCTGATTTGGATTTGTAACAAGTAGCTGTAAGTTTTATATTAATATTTTTATTCATCTATTTAACATACCTTAGACGGTTTTAAAAACTCTTTTTCTCTTTTGTAATTTTTAAAAATTAAAAAAAATGTGAATTTTTTAAAACCCTTTTTAATGTAGGCCAGTCAGTTCTAATATAGTGTGTGATAAAAGAGGTCACTTTTGTTTACATACACATAACACTTTATAACACTGAAATAATTCATTTATTTTTTACAATTATTCAAAGTAATTTTTCAATTAATCTTGAGCACGCCCATGGAGTGGTCGGAGGGTACCAGTTAAAATTATGCTAATTACTCTCTCGTTCATAAAAATAAACTATAACATCCGGAACGAATATTGGTTTACAAATGTTTAAGAATGAAAGAATTTGAAATGTTACAAAAAAAAACAAAATAATATTACGTAAAACTAATGAAGTAACAAACCACAAAAATATATTAAACCAAATACAGTAATTTTAATTCCTTTTTTCTATTTTGGTCTTTTTATATCAGTTGGTATTTTCCATGATGACCAAGGAATAACTTTCAATTACCGATGTACACTTAATGAATAATGATAAATAATATTTGATTAGGTCAACGTACCGTTATGCACATACAGTATACATACCTATTTAAACAAAGAGCTTGAGGTACTTTCGCTGATTAATAGTTTTTTACCTTTTCACACGAAATATTTATATATGTGTATGCGGTTGTGGTATTGACAATTTTTCATCGCTAATTTGCATAAGATTACAATATAAATAGTAACAATACTGATTTTACTATATAAGGCTTTAAAATATTTGAGTTATTGCATTAATTCCAACATTTTTATCAAGTTTCTTGGTAAAATGTTCATATTTCTTTGGACTTTTGTTTGCGGGAAGTCAAAATAGATTAATATATTAAGAATGATAATTGTCGAACACTAAAAACAATTTGTATTCCACTAAAACCAAAGAATCACCTCTGCATACCTATGGCCACAAGATCCTATAGTCGTCCATAATAATAGGAGACCTAAATGCGAGATCCCCAAACTGGAACGATGGAGCTATGAATAGAAACGGAAGATTGCTGGACAACTATCTAGCAAACAATAAAAACACAATGATAATAGGGCCCATCGAACCGACACATTTCCCAGGAAATGCTCAACCCACTCTTCTAGGCATAGTAGTAGTTAAAAATCTAGGACTTCAGACCGAGAACAAAACATTAAACGAATGATCACAAGACCACAACCCCATACTACTGGAAATAGGAAATTGGAATCAACAACGTCCCAGTGATCCACAAGTGTGAATCCACAAGAAATAGAAAAAAGAGTACTAGAGTTCCAAAAAAATCGTACACGAAGCACTCAGAAATAGCACTACTGAAGAAGAAATAGACATACACATGGGAAGGTTTAGAGACATAAACCAGGAAATCAAAGACATGATAAGGGAAAAGAACAAAGCTAGAAGGACAAGAAACCGGAAGGACAAAAACAGGGCAAATTGGCTAAACAAAGAAGTAAAAACAGCACTAGCAGAATACAGAAGCCGACAATGGGATAACCACGTTCAAGAAAGGGAGGAAAAAGGTCCAAACATGCAAAACATATGGAAACTACACTACTACTACTACTAAGGATTTCCACAGTTTTCACTGTTTTCCTTCACTCAACCGTTTTCTCCAATTTTCCCTGTCATTCCAGTCTCCATCTCGCAGGGTTCTTTTCTCCATAGCCTCGTCGATTTCATCTCTGAATGACCTTCGGGGTCTTCCTCTCTTTCTTCTTCCAATCGGGCTCCATTCTGTGATTTTGTTTATCCAGCGTCCTCTGTCCGCTCTTCTGACGTGGCCGTACCAGGATAGTCTCTTCTCCTCTATATAGTCGATTATGTCTGATTGCACTCCCATTCTCCGCTTAATCTCTGCGTTTTCAATTCTGTCTCTTTTTGTAAGTCTACAGCTTCTCCTCAGGAACTCCATTTCTACTGCTCTTATTCTACCTCTATTTCTCTTGTTTATTGTAAAGTTTTCGGACCCATATGTCAGGATACTTCTTGTCAGGGTATTATATATTCTCTTTTTTGTCTTTATCGTAATGTTCTTATCCCACAACACTGAGTTTAGTTGTCTTATACAGTTTCTTGTTTGTCTCAGTCTGTTGTTTATATCTTCTTCTGTTGTTCCCTGGTTCGATATTATGGTTATTAAATACTTGAATTTATCTGTTCCATTTATTTGTCTTCCCTCGTCTATCTCTAGGTTTCTCATATCCTTGTTTTCTATTGTTAGGTATTCGGTTTTCTCTAAGTTTATTTCCATTCCGTTGTTTTTATATTCTTCTTCTAGTTTTCTGAGCATAAAGCTGAGATCTTCTTCATCTTGTGCGATGACTACTTGATCGTCGGCAAAACTTAAGGTGTATAGGTATTCGTCTCTTACTGGTATGCCCATTCCTTCGCACTTTCTCCTCCATGGTTTGAGTGTCTTTTCCAAGAATATTTTAAACAGAGTAGGGGACGTAGCACAGCCTTGTAGAAGTCCTTTTGTCGTCTTATATGGATTGTAGGCTTTATTTCCACATTTAATAGCTACTTTGTTTTCTTTGTATAGTGCTTTAACTGCTTTTATTAGTGTTTGTCGGATTCCGAGATCATTCATTGCTTCCCATAATTTGACTCTAGGTATTGAGTCATATGCTTTCTTTAGATCAACAAAGGCCAGATCGGTCTACCTTTTGCCATTTTCTTCTCTATCAGTTGTTCTAATGTGTACGTATGATCTAGGCATGATTTTCCTACTGTGAACCCTGCTTGGTCTTCGCCAATTTTTCCTATTATTTCAGTTTCTAGTTTTTCCTTAATAATTTTCCCGTAAAGTCTACCTACCGACGATATACTAATTCCTCTTTAGTTTTCACATTTTTTCCTGTTTCCTTTCTTATGTATGGATGTGATGTATGCTTGTGTCCATTCCGCAGGTATTTCTTCTCCATTTAGTCCTCTTTCGAACATTCTATGTAGCATGCGGAATAACTTTTCCGTTCCGTTTTTAATTAGTTCGTTTGGTATTCGAAACTACAAAAAATTCTAAAAAAATTATAGAAAACCCCTACCTCCACTCCACGGTGAAAATGGAATTGTCTACACCATAGAAGAAAAAGCCGAGGTGATGAGGAGGACTCTCGAGAGAGAGAGTGTACATTAAATTATCACCAAGACAGATGTAGACTTCATCGAAGAAGAAGTCGAGGAACAACAAGAAATGCCCGAAGAACCAGAGGAGATAATCACACCGACATCTCAAGAAATAAACAAACTAATTAAAAATAGCTCACCGAGAAAAGCACCTTGTCTAGATTATCGAAGATAACGAACGCGATCTTTAGATACAGGCTCTTCCCAAATCGATGGAAGGAAGCCCACGTTATCATGATTCCAAAACCAGGAAAGAATATCATGTTTCCGCAAAATTACAGACCGATCAGCTTACTTCCAGCAGTCAGCAAGAGCGTAGAAAGAGTAATACTAAGAAGACTACAAGCTGAAACATACGAAATAGGACTAATCTCAGTTCAGTTCAGTTTGGATTTAGAGCAGAACAATCTAGCGAAATTCTTGTGTCCAGAACTTTCGTCACGAAAAGCATTTGGCTGATAGTTGTGCCCCTATCGTGCATCAGAGTGCTATAGGAGGGAAATAGATGGCCTGGAACATTGGAACGCGGTGGAGTCACTCCTGTTTTGGAGTGACTCCTTGGGGGTGAACATGTCTCACAGGTTGAGTTTACTTAAATGGCTTGCTTGCTATTTTTATAAAATGGGTTTCTAGAATATTTCGGAAAATGATGTTGGTAAATTAATTTATGCATAAGAGGACCAAGAAACAAAGGCTTGAAAATCAAGGAAGACAACAAGAACAGAACGAAAAGAAAATACCAATCCATCTATACTTTATTTGGAAATGTATTATACCACAGTTTTTCCGCCAGAAATGCGTCCACTTTACCATAGAGAAAAAGAGAAATTTTATTTAATTAGTCGATTAAATACCTAAGAAATATATCATGTTTTCTTATCAGATAAACTGCAAAAGCTCTTTTTTGAGTCTTCTATCTTCCACCTTTATATCTTTACCCATTATCCAATCTAAGAGCTATTTCTTTTTCCACTTACTGTTAGGTAATGGTTCCTTTGATCTTGATCTTTGATAGTATTTTTTATTGTACATAACTACGACAGAATTCATCGGTAGGAAATGTATCATTTACCAACTCTTACCAACTGGAAATTTTACTCCAGCAAACTTTGTTGATGTCCGGTCCCAATCCTGGATAAAAAGAAGGGATATAAGTAACACCTCTATAAAAACCAAGGTTCTGTTGGTTCTGCTGATAGAACCATGTAAAGGCCCCTTGTCTTGGTCTTGGTCAACAACTACGGGTGGAAAACCAACACGTAGCACATCTGTAAGAATATCCTCAGGACACGACAATTCCCGAAAATCCGAAAGAAATGACCTTCACTCCCGACGATCCCTTAAGTGGGGAGAAGGTGCTAAAAATCTCCTGGTCAGTCAATAATGACACAAAAGGGTAAAGTATCGGTATGTGAAACATTCAACCAAGGTAGAAAATATTATTCAAGAATGGACTTGCCTGAACATAGGTATTTTACGATGCAGTGAAGTTCGAGGGCCAAATTCTGAAGTAACAATTATAGATGAACACCATATCTATTATTTGAGAGATGACACAACACGAAAATGGCTTAGCGATAATAGTTAAATGGGAAATAGCTAAAGCAGTTACGATTTACGCCCATGTCAGACAGACTTGCGTTATTGTAGATTCTCCAGTCCATCTAACATAAACGTCATTTAGGTCTACACACCGAAATCCAAAATGATTGAAGAAATAGAAAATTTTATTTCGATATACTCTACGAGTACTAGAAACCAATTCGCTAAGAATTTTGCTTAGTTGAGGAGATATGTTCTGGAATGCAATTTTTAGATTCCCCATGTCTCTCATAACATCTTTATCAACGTCTGTTTTGCCTTGCAATTCTTAGAAGGCACAGATTGAAGCGGAATTCTTGAATTTGGTTTCGAAAATTAGTCTACGATTTTATTATCAGATGTCGCTACATTGCGTCTATACGAAGCCATGTTAGAGTTGCTTTCTAAGACAGAAAAGATTTATTTCACGTTCAGAGCGTTTGCGAAAGCCGTTCTGATGAGATCTATTGGGCCGAAATACGTATAAACGGATGCGCAAGCTCCCTATACGTGAAATAAAATCTTAACTGTCTTTTCCTTTTTAGAAAATTTTAAATTTGAAAAAATTGTAGAAGACTCTAAAACTTAAAAAAAAAACATAAACGAACCATTATCATGAGCGATTTTAACGATTTAAAAAAATATATTTGAAACTTATATTGTGGCTTATTCCCAAGAAAAAAGAGTAATAAAACCGCTGGAAAGGACTGGCTAAAACTTTTTAGAATAAGACACATCCGAAATTTCATTTTCACTGGCACTAGGCTTTAACAAAGAAAAATCCAAGGACGCAGAAATCCAGGCCGTAGAAGAATGTCCTGGATGAGAAATTTAAGAGAGTGGTTTGGCTGTACCACTAACGAATTATTCAAAACAGCAGTAAATAAAATTAGAATCGCCCTAATGATATCCAATCTTCGATAGGTTAGGTTAGGCTTCAAAGAAGAAGAAGGCTTTAACAAGAAAAACGTTGGAGTGTTTTTTGATCTATTAGTAAAAGAAATGGAACAAAAAACTGTTCAGCTAATCAAATATTTTACGTCGACGAAAGTGGTCTTAGAACATCCACAGAGAGAGGGTCTCTGATTACTTGCTTTTGGCTATGAGCGCAGGTGGAAATTATGTGGCCCCTTTGCTTATATTCCCTAGCAAAAATGCCACCGAATTTTAAAGAAGGGAGGTCCATCTGGAAGTATTTTTGCCTTCCATCCATCGGGGTGGATTCAAACCGACATTTTCAAGCAATGGTTCAATCACTTCATCGATTATGTAAAACCAAGTGCCGAAAACCTTATACTTAAATCTAGATGTGATTATCGCTGCTAGGGAAAACCACGTAACTTAATTATTGTTCTTACCGCCTCATACTACACACAAGATGCAAGCGCTCCCCAAATTCGTACTGGGGCTTTAAAAATTTTTTACAGTGAAAAAAAACATTCGTCGATTTTTAAGGCAAAATAATCGTCCAATATCTCATGGCGAAAGAGCAGTCAATGGATTTCGACAAATGGATATCTTTCCAGTAAACAAACATATTTTTTTCGAAGAGGATTTTCTAGTGGAATCACACAAGAATGAAGAAGCACCCGTTAACACCCAGATAAACCGAAGGAAGATGCCGATAAAGGGGCAAATGGGCAACCAGTTTTACTAGAACACATACTTCCCATTTCCATTCCTGTTCTTAAAAAACGACAACCCCAAACAAACATGAACTGAAGACTCAACATTATCGAAAATTGAAACAAATGAAATTAAAAGAAAAGTTAGGTTCGATGGAAAGAAAAAGCCAACTGACGATGGAAAACCTGGTAGCAGCAACATGGATGTTGTGGTAGCAAACTCAAGTTGTGTTAGGAAAAAAGCGGGAAAGGAACTGGTAAACGACGACACATCTTTACATGATTTAAATAAAACTATCCCACCTCTAGATGACTTGACTGAGGAGGAAGAATTCCCGAATATGGACAGTAACCCAAAAGATGATGCAGACTGTCTTTTCTGTTCAGGACGTTTTACGGCTGATTTAAGGGGAGAAATGTGGGTACAGTGCCTAAGATGCGAGCTCTGGGCACACGAGGAATGCTCTGATGCCGAACGCGACTGCTATATTTGCGATTTTTGTCGTTAGAAGAATATTTCATAGTATTCCATATTACCTCATATAGGTATTTCATATTACACGACCATTTTTTCAATAACAATAATAATAAAGATGGTATTCCATAAACCCCGACTTTACTATAATAATTTACGCATACTAACATTGTAGATAAAAGCTTTCTGAGGTAAACAATTTCAATTATAGCAATAACTGTTAAAATAAGTGAAAATTTTATAGCTGCAAAATATGTGATATTGTCCCTATTATGACGCAAGACTTAAGTTTTTTGACTTTTGAAACTATTTTTGCTGTAATTAACCAACAAATTAACAAAAATAATTTTCCAAACCATCATTTTTAAGGATTTTCAACTTTTATAAAAGCGTTTCTTCTTCCCATTGTGTATACATCTCTGTAAAATGATATCGTTACCCTAATATTACAAGGTTCTATGCAACATTTTTTACTAAATTAAGTTTTCAATATTACAAAGTTCTATGTGACTAGCACTACATCACAATTTGTATGGAAATTAGTTTGCTCACATACAACTCTGGTAATATTAAAAAAACCAAGGGTGTATGTACAAAATTATGCTTTATATGAATAGCAAAGTTTTATGGTAAACATAGAACTTTGGAATTTAAAATTTGATTAAAATCTAAATATTACATGGTTCTATGTTGTAACATACAACCTTGTTATTGTATTTTTTGTAAAAGTGAGGTTATGTTCCTGTATTTATAATACAAATCGCAAGCGTTTTCGAGAGTGTTATTTGTGTCTAGAATTAAAAAAAATGAGTAATTTAAGTGATGACTATGTCCAAGACTGTGATGATGATGAGGATTACGTATTACCAGTTCAAAAATCATCGAAGATGAAAGAATGCAGGTAAGATTTTTCTATATCTTATATTGTGAGGTTAGGTTTTTATTTTTTATTTCTTTTTTTACAAAAAGTTCTTTGTTTCAGACTTAAAATTCGTGGACGTGTTATTAACATTCCCGTGTCAAGAAGTAGCAGCGAAAGTGATGACGAAACTAACTCAGAAACGGATTCAAGCAGGTAGGCATGATTTGCTAAACAAAAAAAATTAAACAACGTAACATTTTATTAATTTCTTTTTATAATTTAGCTTGTTGTTACTATTTAAAAACTAATTTGTTTTAGAAAAGCTCCTAGTTCGTCTTCCACCTCAATCATTCACACTCCAAAGAATAAAAAGGCCCCAATCATAGTTGTTAGCAATATTAAGATTAAAAATGCATCTAACTCTGGTTCTGGTGACTTGCAGTCTAACTTAAATAGGTAATATTTTTGACAATTATTTTGTTTAACTAAATCGCGAAAACATTTTTTTTTATTTTTATTTTAGAAATGTACCTAGCAGTTCTACAACTTTAGTTCCAGAATTCACCAAGAAAATCCCGTCTTCAGAAGATAACAAAATTAAGATTCTAGAACCAGACCATTCTGATTTCAATGATACAAATAATATTGGACATATTTCCGAAGAAATTTTACTAGAAGAAGCAACTCATAATATAATAAAAGATAAAAAGATATTTACTAGAAAACGACAGAAAAACGCTTCTGAATGGACATGTAACAAAAGAAAATCTTTATTTGATCAAGGTCTAGAGTATATTTCTTCTCGAAAAAAGGTAGTACCTGCTAGAAAGATTAGGAATAAAAAAGATTGTGTACAAAAGTGCAGAATGAAGTGCTCGCGTCAAATTAGCGACGAACATTGCAAGCGCAGTTTATAAAATAGTAGGAAAAGTGTTGGAGGACCATCCAGAGTTTACAAAAATCATTTTGTGGAGCGATAGCTGCGTTCCACAGAATCGAAACAGTCTTATGAGTTATGCTCTCAGTTAACCTAATTCAAAAACATCAGAATGTGCAAAATATTTCCATGAAATTTTCTGTTCCAGGACATGCTTGTATTCAAGAGGTCGATGCAATCCACAGTGCAATTGAAAGAACGTTGAATAAAGTAGAATATTATTCTCCTATATCACTTCTGCGCTACCTTTTAAAAGTAAACCGACAAAATCCATATACAATAATTCAAATGAAACAAGAACATTTTATAGATTTTCAGTCTTTTTCCAGCCAACTGAACTACAACGCTGTACCATTTTCAAAAGTAGTAGCATTAGAATTTTCTAAATCTTTTTTTGAACTGAAGTATAAAGATACTTTTGATCCAACCAAAGAGCTAAAAACTGTAAATTTACATCAAAGAAAATTACGAAAAGGTCATGTTAAAACCGAAACAGAACCACTCATTCCGCTTCAATTAAAAAAATGTGATAAGGCTGTTGTACTTCCCCCAAATAAGATAGATGCCCTAAAATCTATGTTCAAGTATATCCCTGAAGTTGATAAGGAATACTACGAGTGTATTTTCCTCCAAAAATAAGATTTAATTTGTTTTTTTTGTAGTTAACAAAGTTCTATGTTAATTTTTTAAATAAGTAAAATTTTCTTGCTATATCAAGGTTCTATGTTTTTTTTTCAAATACCTTTTCTTCTAATACAAAAACCAATTTTTTGTTAATTTTTTCTTTAAATCACCTTTAATACATATGTACATTTTTAATTTAAATTCAAATTTAAAATATATAAAACAATTTGATTTTTATAAAAGCTCATTTTTTTAAATCGATTTTTCTCAAATTAGCAATATTGTTACATACAACCTTGTAATATTAGGGTAACGATATATTTATTTGAATATTTAAAATTTTCAACTTCTGTCTTCCCACCCCCACATCAATCGCAGAATCCATCCTAATCCATCGCCCAGATCACCGGTACTCTTCTAGAAAAATCACGTACGCCCGAATTTCGAAAATCCCAAATATACCCCCGAGGGAAACAAGCGGCCAACGGTCCGTTCCAACGCCAGTGAAAGGTGTCTCCGAACGAGCCGAATTTCGAACACCGAACTGGTCGACTGGATCCCGTAGTGGGGATGCCACAAACACAAACCGTAGGGGAACGTCAGTAGCTACTGGTTCAACAGCGAGAAATGATCGTATTGTAACTAAATAATCATTGAAATAAGGTTGTGTTCATGTTTTAAAATGCTCGAAGAGCTGTCGTTGAATAGAAAACGGTAGTTCGATATAGAAAAATCCACGTAAAGTGTTCGTAAAATGCTATAAAGTGATATATACACTGCCCGAAAATGTATAAGCTTCTAGGAGGACTAGCCAATTATTTTAAATATCAAGAAATAGTGACGGATTGTGCAATTTTCCGCATGCACAATATCTTTACATGTGCCTTATTGAGTGCATGCAGTTTGATAGTGACTGCCAATCAATTCGTAGGGAATCCCATTCAGTGCATAGTCGATGGCCTTCCCAATCATGTCGTCAACACCTACTGCTGGATATCTTCCACCTTCACCATGCCTGACGCCTTCCAGAGACAGGTAAGTGTCACATCTGACCGACATATCTATACGCATATGTGTAACTGTCAACCCATATGCTTTTTTGCTGTTCTGCAATATTTTTTAATATTTATAATGTCTCATATCTGGTTTGTTTTTGTTTGATGTAGTTGCTAAGGCGACGCGAAATGCTTTTTGTTGTTTTTGAATGATGTAAGTCAACCGGAACTGGCAGATAATGAAAGTAGACCGGGTGCTATTACTAAATAAATACAATTTCAATATTTGCAAATAGTTAATGTTGCCATTTCAAGAATTGTAACTGTAAATATTATGTTTTTGGAGCGCTGACGCTACTGATTTCATCAATAATGGTTTATATTAAATTTTGTTCAAATAAATAGCAAATACATTAAATACAACAGTTAATCTAAAGGGACTATTATAGCTTTCAACAAAGATGAGTGCTGTATTTTCCCGCCATTTCGTTCTAAAATAGTACAACCATTATGATTCTCCAAAGGCATTTTGTAACTTTTAATTTCATTACTTTAATCAAGGCAAAAACCTAGAATAAACATTTTCTATAATTTTCAAAACATTAGTGGCATAGAAAAGCTTATTTTGATGATACTACTGAATATATGTTTAGCATTACACCCCTGTATATAATATGAGGTAAACAAGTAAATTTTCACACGTGACCTTCATGACTTGTAGCACTCAAGGTCATACGTTTATACCCTCTGGTGAATAATTTAATTCAATGTGTGTATGTCACTTGTCATAAGTATGGTCGCCATATTGGTGTGACATAAATTATATGTCGGTAGAAGCCGGTACTGTTTTGTTTTGAAAACATGGTGTGTTTCTTTTAATTTTTCCTCTCTTTGGTTATATTTTTGGTCTGTTAGTATTGATAGAGAGAGACCCTGAAACTAATTTTTAATCGCTTTCTTTCCTCGACGACTCTACCATGACCGGACTTGTTCAACTATCTATAATTTTTTTATAAGACAAATTGAAAAAATGGAAAGAGAATGCAATAATATTTTTTGTCTGTATAATAAAGAGAAGATAAATGTTTCATTGATGGATGTTTGTTAGAATTTGTTCCAAACTCTAAGAAAGATTTCCACTAGGAAATGACTTCTGAAAGAAACAAAACAAAAATCATGTGATAATTACAATTTCGTCGGAAGGTACAAGTGTTTGTTTAATGAAATGAAAATTTTAATTAACATACTGAGAAAAAGGGTTATATTAATTCAGTTTCCAAAATAACTGGAATTTCCAAAATAAATGGAATTTTAAATATTATTGTTTATTTGACTAATAATGAATGTATAAATATAATGGTTAACCTACTGTACAATTATTTTGTAAATAACATTATAATAGTGTACTTACTGATTATTTAAATTTATAAATCATCGTCACTAAATTCACTACCACTTAAACCTATAATCAATGAATTAATTTAACTAATATCTTCCCGGATCCACCACTCTTCTATTATTTTTCACATTTATTTACAGTTTTGGCCTATATTTCTGGAGTTGCAGTTTTAAGAGCTTCTTGCCACATTTCCCTAACTGCATCGTCACTGTATCCACTGCATCCAACGTGATTATCATAATACGTTTTACATATACCCCAGATGTGTTCGATAGGATTAAACTGGCAGTGATACGGCGGTAGTACTTGATGTCCATAACTTGATACAATTTGGTTAACTATATAATCTGTTGGTTTTCCTTACGTTTCGAAATTTCCAGTAACTCTGATTTGAAGGCATATTCCGGAAAATTGATAATATTTTTAATTAACCAATTTTTTATGCTCGGTACGTTCCACGACTGTTTTTGTTGTTTCTAAAAAATCTCCGAATGGTAAGGTGCATTATCTAAAACTATAACTGATGGTTCACTCAGACTAGGTAACAGTTTCTCCTCAAGCCATTTAACAAACATATCTGCATTTATGTTTTCATGGTAATCAGCAGATTTTGATTTTGAAGAAAAAATCAAATCTGCGTTTTCTATAAAGCCTTCTTTCCCTCCTACAAGAAGAATAATGTGTCTTTTGTCTTCGCTATCTATGTGTTTTATTGATTTTATGCTGTCGTCTTGTCAAAATCTTTTATTTCGACCCTTTGCAAATATCTATGTCTCATCTAAGTATACGAATGTTGCATTTTCAGATTTAAGTCTAGTACAGTGGTTCCCAACTGGTGGTCCAGTGGTGGTGGAAGTATGGCTGAGGGGTCCGCAAGATATAAAAATAAATATATGAAGAGCCAGGGAGAAAAACGATATAAGTCCATTTTGCAAATTTTTTTAAGAGAGCGAAAACAAAGTTTTTCTCTCTAAATCTTTAAAATTAATAACATATATCGCGCAAAAACTTAAAGTTATATCAAATTTTAGATTGTAAACTATAATTTTGTTTATATACCTAAAAAAAATATTTTCGTGTAAGACAGATTCGGCCTCCCCTCTTCACCACCACTGGCACTGGAAATAGATGGGATGACCCTACCAAAGAATATAGACGCGTCTATATTCTTTGACCCTACTTTGGCTTTATGCCGTTAAAATGCGTCGCTGTCTCAAGGTTGCCAGGTCTGGTGAAAATTCACCAGATTTGGTGATTTTGTAACCCAAAAAAAAGCAATAATGTTGTGTTTTGTTCGATTTTTGTGGGGGGGCCAGATATTGGAAGATTTTCTTTTTTCATGCGAACTACTTCACACAACAGCAGCAGATATTTTTACTGCATTGATTGATTTTTTCAATAAACATGACGTCACATGGACAAAATATGTGGGTTTGTCTACGGATGGAGCAAAATCAATGAGTGGCCACAGAGCAGGACTTCAAGCTCATGTCAAAGCAGTATCTCCTGAGGTGAAATGGTCACGCTGTTGTATTCATCGTGAAGCCTTGGTAGCCAAAACATTGCGTGAACCTTTGCAGAAGATACTTAACGAAGTAGTTCAGATCGTTAACTATATTAAAACTCGACCTCTGCAATCCAGATTATTTTCTTTGTTGTGCAAACAGATTGGGAGTGAGCATGAACACCTTCTTATTCATACGGAAGTAAAGTGGCTCTCTCGAGGGAGGATATTGACAAGATTCTTTGAAATTAGAGATGAAGTTCGTGTTTGTCTTCTTGACACCAAGTACGCAGATGTTCTCACTGACTTTTCTTGGCTTTGCTCAACTGTCTACTTAGCTGACGTGTTTGAACACTTTGTATTAAACTTAAGTTTGCAAGGGAAAATGTAGACATGTTCAAAGTTGAAGATAGGATCAGTGCTATGGTAAAAAAGTGCCAGCTGTGGGCCGCAAGGATTGAAAACGAGTCGTTCACTAATTTTCCTAATTTGAAACAGTTCTTGGAGTATGCAGAGCAGAGTTTACCTGACCCGATAAAGATCAACGCAGCCGAGCACCTACGCAGCCTAGCCACGACTTTTAGGATATACTTCCCTGGACCTGACCCTGACGATGGTTGGATTCGAAATCCTTTCAGCTGTCAAGCAATTGAACAAATCCAAGGCCACACAGAAGAAGAACAAGATAATGCTTGTGGATTTGTCGAGTTATGGTACGATGAAGGATATTTTTAATGGCGAGAAAATAGCAGACTTCTGGGCAACAGCACGCAAGGATAACAAAAAATTGGAGACAAGGCCATGAAAAAAATCCTTCCGTTTGCAACAACCTATCGGTGTGAGCAAGCATTTTCTTCCATGTGCTTCATGAAAAACAAATATACGAATCGGCTTGACATGCGGTCGGATTTCAGAGTGAAAGTTTCAAGTTTGGAACCTAACATTACAGAAATAATGGATTCTAAGGTTAAATTCAACGTATCTCATTAATTGAGGAGTGAAAATTAAAACTAATAATGTACTTTTATACGATCTTCTAACCAAATCCTAATCCATACAGTTTTGGTCCATTACTAAACAGGAAAATAAGAATAATAATAAAAACTATTACCAAACTATTGGATGATAGGTTTGAATGGTTTACTGGTCTACCTTTTATATTTGCCACCATTTCTACCTAATTGCTATTTTTCTACATTGTGTCATTTCCATTATACTTATTACTGATGATGATACATTTACCCAAATAAAATAATATGTTAGGAAATTCACTGGTCGAGCAAAACAAACTTTTTCCATCTGTCAAAACAACTTACCTTTTAAACGCACATCCATTAGGGAATCGTACGTCGTATGTTTATTTAAACATTTTATCTATGTATTTAAAAATAGATTAATTTTATTCCGTCTGAATATCAGAAATAGTGTTAAGTAATACTGGTACTATATAGTATGTAAATTTTTGTCTATTTTACGTATTTGGTACACTGATAAGAGAAGGCATCCACCATGGGCGTCGATTGGGAATTTCCAAGATGACTTTATTGGCGTCTTGGTAGGTCTAATAACAACTCATAAGAGATTACTAGTCAATGGAGGCTAAAATAAATCAACAATAATATATTTGTGTTGTTCTTGTCAGTAATATTCCTTTATAAAACAAAGTGGAATTTTTAGTCCGAAGATAACATTTACATTTCTTTTACTGTTTTCCTGTGAGATTCAAACCAGGTACCACTGTACAATGCACTGCACGTATTACTCAATCTCAAACTTGTAAATGGCTATAAAAATTTATATCAAAAATGTGAATTGCTTGCTTGATTAATTGCCGCTTTGTGGTTATAATTTTATTATAAATTTCTTCCTTCACGAGGTTCCATAGATTTTTTATTGGATTCAGATCTGACGAATTGCCAAGCGAGTCGAACACATTTATCTGGTTGTCAGCAAGGAATTTTGTAACAATTTTTGCGTTTTTTTCACATGCATAAACCTGAAACTCTTATTCGGGAACCACTCCTGGACCTGGGGAGCATTTTTGTTTGCAGTACTCTCAAGTATTGGTCCTGTCGCATTATTTCTTCGACAATGTGAAGTCTAGCAGTTCCTTGACTGCTTATGATAGACCACACCATGATGTTCAGAAAGTGCTTTACCGTCTTTACAATACAATCCGCTTTGTATTTTCTCCCAGGTCTTCTCCTCACAAATTCAGCTGTATCCATGAGAATCTGCAGGGTAGATTCGTCCGAAAAACAAAACTAGAATATTATTATTATTTTAGAATTGTGGACAATCAACCAATGGTCCAATCTTTTTAATCTTTAGCCCATTGAAGCCTTATTTTCCCATTTCCCAAAAATTATTAAATAAATTAACTCAATTTCTTCATTTTCCAAACAATTGGATCCCTTTGTGTCTCCCTTCCCAGATTTTTCTTCTTTGGGTATTGTTTTTTCTTAACAAACGTATTTAATGATGTACTTATACCTTTGGTGTATATAGAAGTTTCCGCTGTCGATGTAATGCACTGTGAACATTTGGTATCTGATTACTCTGAGATAGCGCGT